>NC_048229.1:17302612-17337047 GCF_002007445.2 Ailuropoda melanoleuca
AAAAAAAAAATCTTTAAAAAAAAAAAAAAAAAAAAAGATTTTCTCAGTAGAGTTAGTGGCTGGAGCCAGGGGCGGCAGATGGACTGTTTTCTGTTTTTTCATAAGTATTATTCATCTGCTCCCCAAGGAAGTTTGCAATCAAAAAACCAGGAAAGATATGGGGCGCCTGGGTGGCTCAGTCGCTAGGCATCTGCCTTCGGCTCAGGGCGTGATCCCGGGGTCCTGGGATCGAGCCCCACATTGGGCTCCTACGCTGGGAGCCTGCCTCTTCCTCTTCGACTCCCCCTGGTTGTGTTCCCTCTCTCGCTGGCTGCGTCTCTCTCTGTCAAATAAATAAATAAATAAAATCTTTAAAAAAAAAAAATCAGGAAAGATAGAAGGCACCTGAGCTTCCTGGCAGCCAGGATAAAAAGGGAAATCCAACCAGTCATCTACTTCTCACTGGAGTCTGATTCTCTCCCAAAGCTACGAGTTCCTGTAGGGGCCGTGCTCTATTCAGTTTTATAACCCAGGGACTGATAGCTAGGAGGTGGTTGGAAAATAGTGGCGAAATGGATACTTGCGTGAGAGGATACCAGTTCTTCAGGGGAGGGAAAACCTTGGTGCTTTTTTTAAGGAAGAATTCATCCCAGGAACGTTTACAGAAAGAATCATGACAGTAATACTTGCCACACAGTGTTTGACTTTAAACCGAAGACTCCCTGCTACATGGTATATAGGACGTAAAGACCTCAGGAGTAGGTCTGCCCAAGATAGAGGCTTCCTCTGGCCGTGTCATTCATTCATTCATTCATTCATTCATTCATTCAGTGAAGATTTATTGAGTACCTACTATGTGCTAGGTGTTGTGGTAGACATTGTGATGTGCAAATGCGCCAAGTCCTGCCTTCAGTGCACCCACACCCTCATGGGGGGCTTTTGAGGTCAGGCCTCCAGGAGGACTCAGGACATAAGCCGCTTCCAATGGGGTCATCGTGAACTTTTCACTCTGGCCACCAGGAAGCTCAGAGCTCCATAGAGTATTCCTCAGGGCTTCCAAGCTATCAAAACAGGATGGGGGGCAGTCTGAGGGGTGAGTGAGAGGCTGGAAATGGGAGGCCAGCTCCTACTGGACCAGGCTGAGCTCTTCATTTTGACTCTGTGAGCTTTAAGGAGATTAGAAACAGTACTGTGGCCCAAGGAGAACAGACATTAGGAGAGTCATAAAGGACTGTGGCTGAAGGGCTGGAGGGTTAGGCTGTTCTGGAGAAAATCATATGCTTTCAGAGCTCAAAGGGCCTTCCAGAGCTCAGAAAACTTTATTTTAAAATGTGGGCTCAGCCCCTCATTCTGGGTTTAGTAGCAGATGACCAGAGGGTCCCCTTCTGACTTGCCCAAGTCATAGAGTGAGCCTGTGAAAGAGCTAAGAGGTCACGCCCAGCTTTCCTGGCTCTCCTGCCTCCACCCCGACGTCTCCTGGCTATTGCTTGTTGGGGAACATCTCCTACACCTCCACCCCTGCCTCTTCTTTTTTTCAGGGCGAATATTCTGGAGCCGGAGGGAACGGTGGAGATTAAGTACCGAAAGAAAGATCTGATAAAGACCATGAGAAGGATCGACCCAGTTTACAAGAAGCTCGTGGAACAGCTAGGTAAGAGGGTTGGAAGTGCATCATCTTTCAGAGGGCAAGAGAGACAGACCCAGTGTGCTCTGCTACTGGAAGTTTCCAGAAAGGTAAAAACCAAGTGAAACGTACCAAAACACAGCTACAAAAATGGTGAGATGTTTTCAGTGTTCTCATGTAGCACAATCAGCCCCTTTAACGTTAGAAAATATGTTTAATGCCTTAGTATGTTTATTTCTCAAAACACACAAAATATAAAAATGAAAGTATTTGGGGCCAGTGAAGAAGATCAGAAATTTTGTAGCAAGATGTCCTTTTAGAATTTTCCACCAGACAAAATATTTTACCAGTTTTGTTTGAGTGATAGGTTTGTTTCACTTGTAACCTTAGATGTAATTCTCTTTAAAAGTCCAGATGGGAGGGGGCGCCTGGGTGGTTCAGTCAGTTAGTGTCTGACTCTTAATTTCGGTTCAGGTCATGATCTCAGGGTCGTGAGATCGAGCCCCACATCGGGCTCCACTCTGTGGAGCCTGCTTGAGATTCTCTCTCTCCTCTGCCTCAACCCTTCCTCCCCCTTAACTCCCCCCACCCTACTCACTTGCTCTCTCGCTCTCTTAAAAAAAAAAGGTCCATACTGGATGGCAGTATCTTTATAACTGTTCTTCAGAAGATTTATCACTCTGTGTGTGTGTGTTGTGTGTGTGTGTGTGTGTGTGTGTAATTTCTTTGGTTTGGTATCAGGGTAATGCCAGTCTCTTAGAATGAGTTGTGAAGCATTCTCTCCTATTTTCTGAGTTTGCATGGCATTATTTCTTTAAATCTTTGGCAGGAGGTTTCTAGCTACAGATTCCTCTTTATTATATTCAGGACTATTCAGGTTATCTGTTTCCTCTTGGCAGAGCTGCCGTAATTTGTATATTTCAGAGAATTTATCTATTTCATCTAAGATGTGAAATTGTTTCTAATCTTCCCTTCTTATCTTTTGCAACATGCAAAGCACAGTGGTTCTTCCTGGTGGAAGGGGGCACCTTCGCAGCTGCGTGCCCAGTGCTGTCTCGCCATTGTGCGTGTGTGTCTGAGACGGCAGGAGCAGCTCGATTTGGGGGTACAGTCGGAATTTAAGCACAGGCCTGTGCCACAAAGCCTGGTTTGTGCCCTCGCCCACAGGAATGTCGGGGCTCTCCGACAAGGACCGCAAGGACCTGGAGGGCCAGCTGAAGGCCCGGGAGGACCTGCTGCTGCCCGTCTACCACCAGGTGGCGGTGCAGTTCGCCGACCTCCACGACAGCCCCACCTGCCTGCTGGAGAAGGGTGCCATCTCCGTAAGAGCCTGCAGCTGTGGGGCGGGGCGTGAAGGGTCAGTCCTAAGGTCACAGGTTTCCAAACAGGAGGTGATCTGGGCGGGAACACCACGTGTTAGAATCACCTGGGGAGCTATTAAAAAAAATCGGGGGGCCCAGGTGGCTCCCCAGACCAAATTAAATCAGAGTATGGGGGAGGGCGGTGGGAGCCCGGCATCTGTGTGCTTTCACGTCCCAAGGAGATTCCAGAGGCAGCAAGGTTTGGGAGCCACCAGTCTGACCTGTGTGTGTGTGTCTGTAACTGCTGGGCCAGATTGGGGACCATTTGGTCCTGCCCTGCCCTCACTCAGCCCTGACCGTCCCAAGCCCCGCCCCATTGTATGCCCCCAAGAGGATATCCTACAGTCAGCCTACCACCCTGCCTGTGCTGCTCCCCTCCCCAGCCCGCCTGAGCCCTCCATGCCTCTGGTAAGCCAGTGTCAGGTTCAGGTGGACCCTCGCCTCTGCCGCCTCTCCAAAGCCTCAGCCACCTGGTCTGTAAAATGGGAATGATCGGAGAGCCTGCGCCTCAGGCAGAGCCCAGCCCCAGGCGGTGCTGTGCGTGTCCTCCGGGCCCTGCCCTGCGGAGGGCTCAGGCCTGGGGCTTGTCTGCAGGACATCCTGGAGTGGAAGACTGCGCGCTCCTTCCTGTACTGGCGCCTGCGCCGCCTCCTGCTGGAGGACCAGGTCAAGCAGGAGATCCTGGGGGCCAGCAGGGAGCTGAGCCACGTGCACATCCAGTCCATGCTGCGCCGCTGGTTCGTGGAGACGGAGGGCGCCGTCAAGGTGCGCCTGGCATGGGGGCCTGGGGGGGCTGTGGCCAGCCTGCTGGGCTGGGGGGGTCCCTCTCTGAGGCAGCCTCTCCCCCTCCCCCAGGCCTACCTGTGGGACAACAACCAGGTGGTGGTGCAGTGGCTGGAACAGCACTGGCAGGGGGGGGACAGCCTGCGCTCCACCGTCCGCGAGAACATCAAGTGCTTGAAGCGAGACTCCGTCCTCAAGGCCATCAGAGGGTGAGCGGCCCCCCGCCCACCTGCCCATCCCTTGGACTTCTTGGCAAGTGCAGGAGCCAGGATTTTACTCCAGACGCTTGACTCCAGAGTGGCTGCGTGGTCCAGGGGGCCTTGGGCTCAGGACTGTATTCCTTTCTGGAATATATAGGGTGAATATATAGGTCAAAGCTTTTTTTTTTTTTTTTTTTTGTATTTCTTTTTTTTCAAGATTTTGAGAGAGAGAGAGAGCACAAGCAGGGGGAGGGGCAGAGAGAGAAGCAGACCCCTTGCTGAGCAAGGAGTCCTGTGCAGGACTCAGTTTCAGAACCCTGGGATCATGACCTGAGCTGAAGGCAGATGCTTAACCAACTGAGCCACCCAGGTGCCCCACCTAGAGTGCATTTGTGAGAACCCACATTCTTAACCTCTAGGCGGTAGGCTGCTGGCTCCCGTTTGGTATCAGCCTTCCCCAGGGATTTGCTCACCCCGTTCCAGTGGGGTCCCCTGTGAGCTGGGTAGGTGATCCCGTGGGAGCCCATGTGGGGAACAGCGCTGAGGTTCCGGGGAGGTGCTGGCTGTCCAGTCACACAGCTAGTGACTGATAGGGTCCACCCTCCTCCGAGGTGTTCTGATCCCCAGGCAGTATTCCCTCCTGCCACGCAGGGCCATCACCCCCATGGTGACCACAGCTCAAAGAGATCTGGGAGCTCTGGGTTATCACACACTCCGGAACATGACACAGCCCCACACAGGGGTCCTGGGGTCCGCCCTAGGGCCCACAGACCATAAGTGGCAAGAATGACCCCAGCCCTTCTCTCCCCTCCCCCCACAGCCTGGTTCAGGACAACCCTGAAGTGGCCATGGACTGCATCGCATACATAAGCCAGCACGTCAGCCCAGCCGAGCGGGCCCAAGTCCTTCACCTCCTGTCCACCATGGATGGCCCAGCCTCCACCTGACCCTAGCCCATTGGGCCACTTGCAGGACCATGGGCAAGAGAAACCATGCGGACCCGCCTACTGCAGGCCTCATCAGGACCTTGGGGTTTGCTTAAAAAAAAAAAAAAAATCCTGGGCATTTCTGCAGAGCTGGTGGCCTCCCACTCACTCCTGTCTCAATAAAAGTCTCAGGACTTTCCTTCCAAACAGAAATAATGTCCTCTCCAGTGCTGGGAAGTTTGTTCTCGTGTCTCGTGAGACAACACGTTTTGCTGCCCCACCGAGTCAGCCTAAACCCAAGCACCCTGGCTTCCTTTTGCTTTCTGGTGCCAGCGTGCAGGCTCCGGGTGCTCTTTTAGGCTCGGTTTATATCAGATCATGGAATCTTTTATTTTTTTTTTTACTCCGAGACCAACTCTCGATGGAAGCCTCTTCTATATTTCAGCAGAATACCCAGGCCAACGAAAGAAGTAGAGAGACAAAAAAACACCCTGTTTTTTTAATGATACTTATTTGGATGCTGTCGAGCCGCCTGGGATAGGCTTTGGACGATTAAGAGAATGAAATGGTATATTGTTCCCCCGATGGCCCCTAAAGAGTCGCCAGGAACATCTCATTGGTCGGCCATGCTTCGGGATTTTGTTTTCGATAGGGGGCAGTAAATGGGCAGAATTGTCTGGCTTCCCTGTGGCTCCTTAGCCCTCTGCCAGCCCCTTCCCTCTCCCTGCACGCACCCTCGTGGCCAGGTGGGGAGCACAGAGGCAGAAGGGAAATCGTCACCAGGCTCACAGGCTAGCCAGCTCGTGAGTGTTGCTGCTGTGATCGCCACTACCCTCCCTGGAGAGCCCCTCTGCTGTCACCCCCTCACCTGGTGACTCGATGTCTGTGGAGGGATCCGGCCCCAAGGGGCAGAGCTGTTGCTGTTCACGGACTGGACCACGAGGGCTACCCCGAGTTGCTCAGGGAGCCCTCTGTGACATGCCCTTCAGCACTTGGCTCTGAAGGCTGCCTGCATCAGACCTGCTGTCCTCCTGGCCCCGTCCCTCAGCCCCCGGGTGCCAGTGATGGGGGCGGTTGGCCCAGCCCCCAAACTGCTGGGATGGGCAGTTTGTCTGAGGACACCAAGTGTCATGCCGGGCCCTTTCAGAGGCCAGCGAGGATGCCCGGGGAAGCCCCGACAAGCCAGGATGCTGGAGGAACTGGAGTCGAAAAACATCCAGTTGGGCCATCAGCCAGCGACAGCTCTGGCCAAGGAAAGTGTCATGGCAGCAGTGGGGTAGAAGAAAGATGGATGAGCTGTGGTCCCATCCAGCTGGGGGAGGGAGCAGACTTCCGTGCCGCCTTGGGATCTGAATGTTTCCGGGTGCAAGAGGCTCCCTTGGTTTTGCAGGGAAGGAGAAGCCGATGACTAGCTGCTACCCAGGAATGGTGGGTGGGAGAACCCGCCAGGAGATGTGTGGAATAAAGTATTTTTTAAAGGAAGCACTTTGGCCTTGACTTATTCTCAGGACCAGAAAAGGCAGCCGCCTCCCGGGGTGATTCCGCCGCAGCTCCCCAAGCCTCCTACATTGGCTGAGATCTCGAGCAAGTCTCATCCGGGGAAGACAAAGCTCTGATAGGAGTTCGTATCCCGAAGGCCACAGGTGGACTTGGTCTTTTCAGCTTGATTTCAAAAATGCGTGCACGTCGCTGTCTGCCAGCTGAGTTTAGCACGTTGGCGATCAGCTGGAAGTCCTTTCCCTGATCAGGCCGACTTCATGCAGCCACCTCCAGGGAAGAGGGGAGGGGTCATATCACCGAGTGTGGACAGAGGCCTCGGTGGGCAGCTTGGGTCCAGACCGCATGCTCAGGGTGGTGGCCACTGGCTGCATGTGGTGCCCTGACCTCATCCCGCGCAATCCTCAGGAGCCCCTGAAGTCCGTGCTACCCTCTCTCCTCACTTCTATAGACAAGAAAACTCCGGCTCAGAGATGAACAGACTTGCCCAAGATCACCCAGCTGGTAAGAGTTGGGGCCAGGCCCCCAGGCTGAGCCAGACCCAGTGGTGCTAGGCTTCTTGCTTTCCCAGAAATCCTGAACCTCTGCAAAGGTTATATCCTGAAACGTGAGGGCACCATCTAGACCCCCGCCACTCCTCTCCCCAGGCTAATCCAACCAACGCCCTCACTCAGCTCCTCTTCGAGAACCTGGGCCCCCGCGCCCCCGGCCAGTCCTCCGCTGGAGGCCAGCTCCCCTCTCCATTCACGGAAGTCTCTGCCTCCCTGGGTCGGCAGATTCAGGAGCCCTCCCCTCCCAAACCACCTGAATGAGCCCCGGGTCCTTGTGCCTACAGCCTGGCCGCATCACGAGTGCGGGGTGCTGCTAAACTTGGCACCCCAGCTTCTGCCTCTTGGTTTGCCTTCCCCACCCAATGCTCCAGATCCAAAAGTCAGTTGGCCTTATCATTCTTCCCCCTGCCGCTTCATTATAAAAAATCTCCAAACACCAAGGAGTGGAATTCTCTGCCGCAGACCCGTAATTATCTGGTACTCCCTATTATCAAACACATTTTCTTGTGTTTGATCCCAGGGTCCTGGGATCAAGCCCTGCACTGGGCTCCCTGCTCAGTGGGGAGTCTGCTTCTCCCTCTGCCCCTCCCCACCACGCCCTCAGCTTGTGCTCTCTCTCTCTCTATCACTCTCTCTCTCAAATAAATAAAACCTTAAAAAATCAATCAATCAATCACATCCTGAGCTCTGCAGGCGAGAGCCCATTGAGAACAACAGAGGTGTGTTGAGAGGAGGTGGTCAACTATGTGGCTGGGGAGGGGGGCTCCAGCCTCCCAGTGCATGGGCCTGTCTGTGCCAGTCATTTTCATCAATTTATTAAGCACGTAAATGTGCCAAGCACTGTATGAGGGGGCACGGCCGTGAGCAAGGCAGCCCACTCCTGCCCTCGGGAGCTGGTATCCGGGGTCCCCAAAGGTAGAAATTGCAAGTGGTTAACATAGGAGACCTTCCTGGTCACAACTATGGTCGAAAGAGTGTGAAATCCACAAATGCCCAGGGTCTGTTGTATTTTGATGTCCTGTTTCTTTTAGAGATAGGTCTGCCTTTCAGGGTCACTGGGATAGGAATTTAATAGAGAAGGGAACGAGGGTCACCCACAAGACCACAGCGAGGGTCACAGATGACCACCAGCCACAGGAAAGGCTCCTGGGCACTCGGCTAGTGCGGACAAGCCCGTTGTCTTCTGGACATTGCCAGGCAGGTGATGCCCCGAGCCACGCCAAAGCTCTCTGCCAGTAGTTGACCCCCAGAATGCCCCTTCACTGTTCCACGTGCTCCCAGGGAAGGGTTCTCCCTTGATCCTGTATGGGCTGGCACGAGCCATACCCAGCCCGCACGTCCTTCCTACGGACTGTCATCCTCCCCGCCAGAACAAACTTGCCAGTGCACCTTCAGAGGAGAGGGACTGTTTCTCCTGCAAGAAACATTCCTTCCCCTTTGGCCTTTGCCTAGCTGACTCCTACTCATCCCTCAAAACCCAGCTCAAATGGTGCTTCCTCCAGGCAGTTCTCCCTGACCACCTCCCCAGTGGGCTGGGAGCCTGTTCCCTGGGGTCCCACAGCTCCTGTGCTTCTCCTTCATATACAGATGAAATGTGGATTTGACAATGAAATGTACACCTAGGGATCCCAAAAGCCCTCTGGCTACTGAGCCGAGGAGGGATTTTGGAGACCCGTCTTATCAGCAGAGAGTCGGTCCCCTTCTGGAAGGTGAGGGGTAAGGTCACCTCAGTGATGATCTGTATCTTGTGATATTCCGACCCATGTGTAGGTAGCTCTGAGCGGTTTTGTGTGCAAAGCAGAGGCCAAGCATCTAGGATTTTCCATTTTTCATCTTTTTATTGGGGTAAGGTATACATGACATAAAACTCACCATTTTAACCATCTTGGAGTGTACAGCTCAGTGACGTCACGCACGTCCACACTGTCGAGCATCCAGCACCACCATCCGTCCCCACAGCATTCTCATCTCAAGCTGGAATGCCCTGCCCATTACACGCGCCCACTGCCCCCTCCCCCGGCCCCCTGGCAACCGCCGGCTCCTTTCTGTCTCCATGAACTTGCCGACTCTAGGGGCCTCCTGGAAGTGGAATCATGCAGTATTTGTCTTTTGGTGGCTGGCTTCTTTGACTCAGCATCTGCACAAGGCTCACCCCTGTTACAGCAGCTGTCCGAACGTCCGTCCGTTTTTCAGGCTGGATAACATTCCGTTGAACATATGTACTCCTGTCTCAGTCCGTTCGGGAAGTTTTAACAAAATACCGCAGACTCGGGGGCTTGTAAATAACACGGTCTCATTGCTTACAGTTCTGAAGCCTGGAAGTCCAAGATCAGGGTGACACCATGGCCAGACGAGGGGCCTCTTGTGGGTCGCAGACTTCTCGCTGTGTCCTCACATGGCGGAAGGGGCAGGGAGCTCTTTAGGGCCTCTTATTTGAGAATTAATTACATTCATGAAGGTTCCACCCTCCTGACATAAGTACCTCCCAGAGGCCCCGCCTCCTGCTGCCATCACCTCGGCATTAGGTTTTCAGCTAATGAGTGGGGGCCATGGCCGAACACAGACATTCAGACCACAGCACCACATTCCATTTACCCATCCATCCATCGATGGTCACTTTCTGGAATAATGCTGCTGTGAGCATGGGCATGCAAAGACATCTCCGAGTCCCTCCTTTCACTTCCATCAGGGGTAGACGCCCAGGTGTGGAATTGTGGACTCCACGTTTGGAGAAGACGTTGTTTGGTGTTCCACAGGGGCTGCACCGTCCTACATTCCCACCAACAGGGCACGAGGATTCTGGGATCTCCATATCCTCCCCAACACGTACTGGCTTTTTTGTCCGTTTTTATAGTAGCCGTCGTTATAGGTCAAGCCTAGAAGTAATTTTAACTCAGGAGTCATTGAACCTTTTTGCTCGTGTCCCTGCCCCAGGGCTGCGGGGTCCTGCAGCCTCGCCCACGGCGCCTTTAAATTTTTGTTTCCGGTGCCTCCTGCCTTCTGCGGGTTTGGTCTTCGCCCTGCTACCCCTGGACTGAGGGTGGAGGTGCTGAGACCCGGGGGGTGGGAGTTTCCGAATTCACACAGCGGAGGAACAGAGTGTGACACAACCAGGATTGTCCAGAGGGAGGCAGCACCTGCTTCACCATCTCCACTCCTGCGCCTTCTGTCCATTTCTTCTGTCCCTTTCCCTGAAATCTCCACCAGCTGCCCTTCAGGAGCAAACACTCCGCGAGGCAGGGCAATGCCGTGCAAAGGGCCGGGAGATGGGCAGACCTGGGGTCAAACCCTCGGTTTCAGCTCCCCTTCAGATCAGCAAGTGGATGGGTGCCAGGTGGGCCCCGGAGATGGATAAGGGGCTGGCGGGGGAAGCAGAGCGCCATTGGAGTCCCACCTCCAGCCCCGACCCATCACAGGTAAGCGGGCTCCGCCTCTCTGAGCCTCGGTTTCCTCTTCTGTAAAATGGGATGTTTGTTTCCTGCGGCAGCTGTTGCAATCAGCGCAAGCTCAGTGGCTTAAACGCAACACAGATTTGTTCTCGTACAGTTTTGGAGGTCAGAAGTCTGAAACGGGTCTCACTGGGCCAGAATCTGGGTGTTCTGAAGCCTGTGGTCCTTTCGGAGGCTCTAAGGGAAAGTCCGTTTTCTTGTGTTTTCCAGTCTGGAGGCCCCGTTCCATTGTCAGGCCGGCAAGGTAGCCTCTTCAGAGCTGACACCAAGCCTCCTGCCTCCCTCTTTTACGTCTCAGGATCCTGTGATGACAATAGGCTTTACCTGGATAATCGAGGAGACTCCCCTAGCTTCAGGGCAGCTGGTTCACAACCTGAATTCCACCTGCTCCCTTCGCTGCCCTTGGGGTAACATACCCAAGTCACAGGAATAGGACGTGGTCACCACCGGGGAGCCACTACTCCGCCTCCCACGGGGGATGGCAGCTGTACCCCCCCCAGAACAGGATAAATGAAATAAGCCGTGTCACAGAGTAAGCTCCCCGAACGCATTGGCCAGTGGCGTTACTCCTTCTGTTGTTAGAACGTGGGCGATTCCTCCTGGAGGGAGAAGTAAAGCTGCACGATCGCTAGCTGAGTCTCCATGTTCTCATCTGGGAAATGGGGCCATCTCCTGCCCCTGTGGGTGGTCCAGCTGTACTGTCAGGAGCGGCTTCCTGGTGTTGAGGTCGGGGCTGCGCGCAGCTGGTGATCCAATGGTGGCGAGGAGTATTTTTCTCCGGAGTTGACCTCCTGCAGAGAGAGGCTCTGTGAAGTCTCATTCCTCCTGTTTCTCCTTCACGTTCTCCCGGGGTCAGCACGGCCCCTGCACAGGTGGTGCTCAGGTGGTGATTGGGCCTCTGGCCTAGAGCTTGTGACCTTATGACCTTGGCATTTTTGCCTCGCTTCTGTGCATACGTGGGCCCACTTGCCCGTAGTAAGGAGCAGGTGTCAGACTCAAGAAAAGACTCAGCCCCTCCGTGTGCTGACCCGGCTGCTGAGGCTTCACCCTCCAGTGCGGAGGCCCTGTCCTGTAGCTTCTACAAAGTCCCCAGGTGATGCGAATTTGCTGTGACAGGGCCTGGGTCATTCCTACCCCAGCCAATCACTGAGGGCGGGGTGGGGTGCAGTCATGTGCTCGTTGGCCAGGCTTGGGTCCCAGGGGCGCCCTGGAGCCAAGCCATGGAGGGAGTGCCGCGGGCGCCCTCTCCCTGTCACCTGCCTCGTTTCCACTGATGTGGGCCCGGTCCACCCTTCCCCATCATCTTCCTACCCTTCCTTTCTTGCTAATTGTCACACATGCACGGAGCCAGTGGGGCTGTCAGCCACTCCCTAGGAGGGCTTAAGCGTTAGATAAACGCCTGGGTGGATCGAACCCCAAGTCGGGCTCCCTGCTCAGCGGGAAGCCTGCTTCTCCCTCTCCCACTCCCCCTGCTGGTGTTCCCTCCCTCGCTGCGTCTCTCACTGTCCAATAAATAAATAAAATCTTTAAAAAGTTAGATAGACTCCTAATTAATGCACCCTTCTGCTGTTATCTTGAGTGGCAAGACATTCCTTTATTCCCCTGAGCCTCAGTTTCTTCATCTGCAAAATGGGTGCGGTAACAAAGCCATGCCTAGTAGGGTCGTAACGAGGACTGAATGAGTTATTTTAGAGAGCCTGGTGCTGGAAAAGCTGCATCTGCTCCCACCTTGTTACCTTCTCTGACCCCAGGAATGTACCGGAGGCAGTACCCCCGAGCTCTAGCTCTGGAGTCTGGCACACAGGGCCTCAGTCCTGCCTCTTCGGCTGATCTGCGCCTCTGCTTTCTGAGCAATAAGTGGGGTTCACATCCCTGCCTGAGGGATGCCTGTCAAGAGCCTGGCACTTGAGGGCCAGTAATGATGGCCGTGCTAGTTTTCCCAATAATGGAAACTCCAATGGGAACCTCACATCAGACACCTGGGTTCAGTGTTGCTGTGGTGTTGCTCTCTGGGCCTCAGTTTCCCCGTCTGTAAATGGGACCTTACCTGTGAGCACTGAGTGACACATGGCGGTTTTGCCCTTCACCCCCACCCACCCCTCCGAGCCACAGAGCTGCCGTTCAGCCTTTATTGACAAAAGACAATTATTCAGCACTACTCTCACAGTCTTGGTGTCACCTGAACGCGGGGTCTTCCTTAACAACGACTCAAACATCTTAACTTGTTGGGGGTCACATCGCACAAAGCTGCTGAGCGGTCCTGCTCAGACGGGCAGCACCAGGCTGTGTCTAAAGATGATGGCTGCTCGGCAGAAAGTTCCAGAACTACGTAGCAAGTACCTAAAGATGGTCCTTTGAGACAAGCCTCAACTTTGAGCCCTCCAGGTGGCTGGCTGATGAAAATTCTGACGGTTGGGTTTGGGAACGTCCAGACGCAGGAGCCAAACATCGAGTCGGTCAAGAGAGGACAGTGGTCCAGGCCACCACTGCAGTTTCTTGGCATCGACTGGGCCGGAAGATCCCGAGTTACCTTCTCTTCCCAGACCCGGGTTCCTGTCCCTTCTCCAACCCACTGTCTGCAGAATCCGCCACTTGCAAAATCAGTAATTGGTAACGAGAGAAAAAAAAACCACATAAAAATGGCCATAGGGCAATGACTAGGCAACAGGTGCCAATAAATTACTCCACATTACAGCTTTGTCAGTGCTCCCTCGCCACGTGGGGCAAGCTTTACATGGTTCTGTTTGCTTTTTTCCATCGGGAGTGTCTTAAGTTCCAGCACCAATGGCCCCCGCTGTTCTTCCCATTCCCATCCCGATCTGCCCTTCGAGAGGCCCCGAGCCCCGAGCGATGGAGGGCACCTCTCCTCCTGGGCGCACGTGGGAAGTAATCCGAATCACAACCAAGCGGTTAGAAACGTCTCTGGTCTCTGATTTAGAAAAAGAAGATGTTCTATGGTATCCAAAGTGCTTTTTGTTCTAAAAAGCAGCCCAAGGCTGCAAAGGGCTTAACTGCCAGTTGGAGTCACGGTGGCCTAGAGAAATTTAGCAGTTTGGGTTGCCAGATGCAGGGAGGGACTGGGACTCTCATTCCAGAGGCCACGGGCCTGGTTCGAAGAGATGGTGTGGAGGGTTTCCAATAAATATATATAAATGTACACGGCGGGGAGGGGGCCCAGAGACCTCAAGGTGCGGTAATCTGTCATGTGCCACGGACTGCGGGAGGAGCAGGCCCGGACAGTGGGGGGCGGGTGCCCATCTCGGAGTTCAGCCCCGGCCAGGCCGAGGGAAGCCGGCCGCTCTTTCAGTTCTGCTCCTGGCCTCGGGGCCTGTGGATGTTCAGTCCCAGAAGGAGAAATCCGAGGGCCTCCCCGCTGGAGCGTTTCCACAGCGCACCAGTGCGTCCCACCTCAGGGGGCTGCGGGTCATTTCAGGAGCCCAGCGGAGATGTAGGCCGGAGAAATCTCGTTCTCAGGTGTCCCTCTCTGGGAGGAGCACTGGGGTCGGGGGAAGAAACTGGCATGCCTGTCCACTATCCTCTGTCCTACTGACTTGGGGAGGCCCCAAAAGGCCTCCTGCAGAGAGGTGTGAGAGGGCCAGGGGCGCGAACAGGGTGTGAGAGGTCTTGCTTCCAGGTACACCAGGCCCTGGGAGCTCTCTGCCAGGCCCAGGGGCTGGGGGGGCAGGTGAGGCCGTCACCTCAAAGCAGGGCTACGGGCTTGTTCCCCGGGGCACTCAGGTACTGGGAGGAGGAGTTGGTGGCTGACGCGGCCACGCTGTCTGGGGTCGAGTACGCGGCATAGAGGCCTGTCACCTGCAAGTCTGGGAAGGACTGGTCGCTGCCGCCGGAGACGGGGGTCAGGCCCGAGGCCCCCAGCTCGCAGCCAAGGGGCGAGTCTCCGAAGGTCCCCAGGGTGTCCAGGCTGAAGCCCCCATCCTTCATCTCCTCCCAGAGGTTCCCTTTCAAACACAAAGGCATTTGGGTGAGCTGGCTTCATGACCAACAGACCCAAGTTCGAGTCCTGTCTTAAGGAAGAGGCAAAGACCATGTGTGGGGTTCAAAGTCAGAGATTGCGGGGGGGCATGGAGAAGCCAAGTTCCAGCCCCAGCCCTCCCCTTCCCACTGGGCACCCCAGGGAATGTCGCTTCTGTCCCAGGGCCTCAGACTCCTCGGGATGAAATGGGGATGATCCGAGACCCTCCCCACCTCCTCCCAAGGCTTCAACCGGAGGGATGTGTGGAAAGCACGGACTCTCCCTCAGGGCTCCCACCATGGCCCAGGGGGGACAAAACAATTGTCCCTACACAATAATCCAGGAGGACAGGCAGGGAGGGCCGAATAGACCCCCCTCACAGCTGTAACTCACACGCTTGCTAACCAGTCCATTCCCTCTCTAGACACGGAACCCCCAGAGGGCAGGGAGGAGCTCCCGGCCCTTGCCTGGCACATAGTAGGTGCGCCCGAGTCCTGAATGGACGAATCATGAGGCATTTCCCTTGTCCGTGCATTCACTTATTCAGCTCCTATATGTCAAGCATGACCGAGTGGCAGGCAGTAGGTCAGAGCGTGACCTGGCCTGACATTGGCACACGCATGTTGAAGCAGTTATGGAATAAAAGCTGGGGGTCGGATGGACCCGGGTTGAAGTCCTGGCTCTGCCACTTACTAGCTGGGTGACCTTGGGCCAGTGACTTCACTTCTCTGTCTCATCTCCCCAGCAGCAGAACAGGGACAGGAAATGGCAGTGGACTCCCAGGCCTCCCAGGACCGTTGCAGGGTGGGAGGGGGTGATGGCTATGAAGTGCTTGGCACGAGGCCTGGTATACAGTAAGCACTCATTAAGCGCTTGCTGTATTTCACCATCATGAGGCGTTTGGGAAGTACTTGTCCAAGGAATGAGCTGAGGGTAAATGCCGACAGACCTCCTCTCCCTTACCCTCCCCCACCTTTCTGGCCCTCCAGCTCCCCCCACCGCCCCCATCCCCTTCTATCCCTCCCTACCCCCGTTCCTCCAGCCTCACCCTGCAGAGCGAAGTCCATGATGCTGGGGTCCAGGGCGTCCACCTCAGTGCTCATGTCGGTGCTGATGTTGATGAACTCCACAGGGGCCCTTCCCAGGGCAGGGTGGGGCAGGGGGCTGGGGCTCAGCTCTGGCAGGGCATGCAGGGGCGGGGTCTGGGCCGGGGCGGGAGAGTCTGGGGCCAGCTGTGCCTGGGGCTGGACCTGGTGGTGCAAGGGGACCGACTGCAAGGACAGGGTCATCAGGGGCTGGGGTGGGAGCTGGGAGATAGCCAGGCAGCCATGGGCCATGGCCACCGTGGCGGCGTGAGTCAGCACAGCGCTCTCGGGGTTGCCAGGCCGCCTGCAGCTTTCCGGTCGGTCCGAGATCAGCTTGTCCAGCTCCTCTGCAGGCAAGGGAGAGGTCCCTCAGAAGCCACCCGCCATTCCCAGGCCCCAGTGTCACCATGCCTGTAACACTAGCCATCAATCCCCTTGGACTCTCTGAACCTCGGTCTCTTCATCTGTGAGAGGGCACCATACACTCTGCAGTGTTGTTGGGGAAAGTAATGAAATCACAGATTGCACAGGGTATCTGAGGAATGAGGGAGCCTCCTGTGGGAGCAGTAGCTCCTCTCTTGGGGACAGTGCCTTAGCCCTAGGACGTCCCTTGAAGCTAACGGCCCTGCAGGAAGAGGAGGAAAGGCAGAGATGACAAGTCCCACAGCATCGGGACAAAATGAATGAACACACAAGGCATCCTAGCCACTCCCTGCTACTAAGGAGACATTGAAAAGTGTTACTGTGGGTAAAGATTCTCCCGGATGCTCTTGGCAATAAACGAGACAAAGGACTGCTCTGAAATGATTTTGGTTATTGGTTTCTGTCTCCTTGAATGTAACACCAATTTGAGACTGGACCACTAGAGTCCCAGGACCTATTTTTTTTTAATTTTTTTTTTAAAGATTTTTATTTATTTGACAGAGAGAGAGAGACAGCCAGCAAGAGAGGGACCACAAGCAGAGGAAGAAGCAGGCTCCCAGCGGAGGAGCCTGATGTGGGGCTCGATCCCAGAACGCCGGGATCATGCCCTGAGCCGAAGGCAGACGCTTAATAACTGAGCCACCCAGGTGCCCCTGACACCCATTTTAGAAAAGAGGACACTTAGGGGCACCTGGGTGGTTCAGTTGGTTAAGCATCTGCCTTCAGCTCAGGTCATGATCCCGGGGTCCTGGGATTGAGCCCCACATTGGGCTCCCTGCCTCACTGAGGGCCTATGGGATGGTGCCATGGTCCCCAAGCCGGATGTGGGGCTCGATCCCAGGACGCTGGGATCATGACCTGAGCCGAAGGCAGACGCTTAACGACTGAGCCACTCAGGCGCCCCAGCCCTGGAAAAGTTTAAATGAGATTCCCACCAATCATATATGAAGACGCCTGTTTCTCCACATCCTAGCCCACGCTGGGTGTTATTATTTTATTGTTTTGAAACTTGGTGCCAAGGCGGTAGGCACGGTAAAAAAGCAATGTCCTCCCGTGGTTGTTGAGTTCAGCATTTCTCTGGGAGAAATTAGGGGCTGCTCAGGGAGACTGAACAGCTTTCCACAGGCCCCTGACCAGGCCCCTCAGCAGACCAGCCCCAGAGGAGGCACAGTTCCCTGGAGGAAAGGAGGAAAGTCCACCAGGGGTCCGTGTCCCCGCCAGTGAGGCCGGGACCCGTGGCAGAGCGGGGCCGGGAGGGCGGGGACGTGTGGTGCGGGTGGCGGTGGGGGTGTCTAGGCCTCACCGGGGTTGGCCATGCTCCGGTGGATGGCGGCAAGGTCCTTCCTCTTCCACTTGTACATCTCCTCCTCCATCTTGTCTATGCGGGCCAGGTTCAGGGCCCACAGGCAGCCCTTGCGCGAGGAGCCACTCATCTTGTTCTCTACCTTCTCGAAGCATTTGTTCAGGGACAGGTTGTGTCGTACTGAGTTCTTCCAGCCGTCGGGAGCCGTCTGTGGGGACAGAAGGACATGCAGGAGACCCCCCTCAGAGACCTCCCCGTAAGCTCTTCTTCTCCAGGGGCGTCTCAGACACAGGCCTCAAGGGGCAGGGCATGACCATAGCGGGTGAAGTGACAGTCCGTTGCCCAGCCTTGTGTTGGGAAGACAAGAGAGACTGGTGGGGACTGGAGCTCACCGGAGGGCCCGCGCCCTCTTAAAGGGCCAGCCTCATGTCAGCTCCAGCCAACAGCTACTACATGAGAACAGGCCCAGGGATGCCGAATTTCCCCCTTTCTCTCCTCCTCGGGAAGCGAGCAAGAGAGGATGCTACCACGCGGGTAACTGGTCGAGTGTATTCAAAGCCAATCGTGTTTCGATGCTCCCACTTGATTGTTAGGTAACCAGATACCACCGTGCACCGCACACGCTACCCCCGGCCGCCCGCACACGCTACCCCCGGCCGCCCGCACACGCACCCACCACTGCCTGCATTCTTTCTGCTAAGGACGCTGTCCAAGTCGGGGACCCTGCAGCTTGGTACCCTCTGACCACCTGCTCATTTTTCTTTGATACCAACAAAAATAACGTTACCGATGGCCAACCACGTGCCAGGAGCTGCCAAGGCCCTTCACACACCGAGTCCTCACTCACCTGGCCAGCTGGGTACCATTCTCCCATCTCACGCATGAGCAAACCGAGGCTCGGAGAGGCAACCGCTCTCGCCACGTCTGTGTTCTGCATCAGTATGTTTTAGGGAGTCTGTGCGGAGCCACTAGGCTGGCCCCGCCAACCTTTGCCCCCCACCCCCAGGATGCCTGGTGAACTCCTTCTCTGGGCAGAGCCCAGCTCGAATGCCCCCTCCTCCTTCTGGACGTCTTTGCCCAGGTGTGTGTGAATGCACAGGTCCAGGGGTCTATGGACGTCACTGGGGACCTAAGACGGTGACCCAGTTTGGCCCTGTCCGTGTGTGGGAGAGGCCGGAGCAGCCCTAGCCCCCCTGCCCCGGGCCGGGGCCCCTCACCTTGAAGTAGGGGAAATGCTCCTTCATGAAACTGTAGATGTCGCTCACAGGCAGGCTGCCCGTCTTGCTGCTCTTCAAGGCCATGGCGATCAGACAGCTGGAGGTGAGGGGTGCGCCAGGCCCGCTGTAAAGGCGTCTCAGGCTGACAGCCCAAGGCCCCCTCTGCCAGGAAGTCTGCCCTACTTGACCCCACCGGTTCCAACCCTTACATACTCAGTGTTGGCTCTGACACCTTGCCATAGTCCTACCTCTTGCCCACTCCCTGCCCTTCTCCTTGACCCTGAGCTCAGACAGTGGCACCAATTTGAGGAAACTCTTTTCCTCTCTTTATCCCTTCCCCATAGTTGATGTCTGTGGGCCTTCAGACTTTAACTAGGCTGCTTACCGCCACCCCCCAAATCTCGTGAGGTACACAGGTTATTATGTTGATGACTTTTTACATCAGAGGGAAGTGAGGCTCAGAGAGGCCATCGGGCTCAGGGTCTGGAGTGGGTTTTCCACCCTGAGGGCTGACTGAGCCCATGACAGTCCTTCCTAGAGCACGTCCCACCTGGGGGCTCCCCACTCCCCAAAAGCTCCCCCCTTGCAAGTCTGAGCTGTCCTAAAGGCAGCCATCACCTCTCTCCTCCCTGAGCTCCCTGGCCCTGGCCCGCCCTGGACCTCACCTGTATGAGTAGATGGGCTTGGGATAATGTTTGGGATGAAGTTCCTGAGATGAGTAGATGGCCGTGCGGGGCTGGGGGTAGGGAGTCCGTGCTCCGAATGGGGAGCCGTACAGGCCCACGGGAGGGCACTTCCCACAGGGAGAGGAAGAAGGTGAGAGAGAGCATAAGCCACTCACAGGAACCCCACCCCACCCCAGCCTCGCTTTTTAGGAGATGCTGTTTAGCAAGATGTGAAGTCCACGGCCCCAGGAGATAATCTGTCTCTGTTCCCTGCAGGGGTTTTAGGGAACCCCATGAATGACTCCATGACAAGGGCATGGGGAATGCTATCTCCATGTTGCCCGGGAGTAAACTGAGGCTTAGCGAGGTCCCCGGCCAGCCCAATGCAGGTATGCGAGTCTCTGAGTCCAGGGCACCCCCCCAAGCCCCCGGTACCTGCTGGGTGCCTGGGGGGAGCGGTAACTGTGTTTGGGAGGCAGGGGAGTACAGCTGCGATGCGTCCTGCAGGCTGGAGGAGGGCTGGCCCCCCACAGGGATCTGGTTCATCTGCAGGGGCCACAACAGGAGACAGAGGTCAGGGTGAGAGTGGGGCACCCCAGCCCTGGAAGACCCCCGCTCGAGCTCCCCGGCCCATGCAGTGGTGCTTACGCTAGCTCCGTGATGGGCTATGGGGCCCAGGCCTAGCATGCCTGGGGGGGCCATGCCAGCCGCGCCGTGGAGCAGGGCCCCGGGGGTGGCTCCCACGTGCAGGTCAGCCGCACTGGCCAAGGCACCTGCAAAAGGGAAGCAGAGAGATGCTGCGGGGCTGGAGGGACGGGGTCTGCAGGCAGAGCGGCTCAGTCCCTGGACGGCTCTGGAGGACAGAGCCTGCCCCCACCCTTGGGGCCAAGTGCACAGCACGTGCTTGGCAAATCACTGCCCTGGCGTGTGGTGCTGAACCGTGGGTTCCTACCAGCTGTGTGACCTTGGGCAGCCTCAGTTTCCCCATCTGTACAGTAGACCTACGGAGATCCCCTGCGTATGAAGTTGTTGTGGGGGTTTAAATGAGGTAATGTCTATAAAATGCTTATCACATTGCAAGCTACATGACAACATCTTGATAAATATGAATCAATAACAAATAATGATGATGATGTCATTACTATCTTGGTTCTCGTCCATCATGAAGCTAAAACATCAATTCACTATTCATCTCTCCCCCTCAGAATCATGCCTGGGTTTCCCAGTGCTACTAGGCTTAGCTCTGAATGCCTTTGTGCCTCCTCTCCCCTCGGCTAAGCCCTGCTTCTCTGCCCAGGATGGGCTCAGCATCAGCGGACGTACTCACACCTGCATGCCAGCTGCCCAGGCCCAGGCCTGGGACAGACATTGCTAATCTATCACAGATCCTCGCTGAACCATTCTGCTTTGGGGCTACCTTCTAGATTAAACAGGGTTGACCTGCAAGATAATCCTGCCCTGGGGCCACCTCTTCCAGGAAGCCTTTGGTGGGGGGGAGGTCTCTCGGCTCTCTTCTGAGTCCTGGCTGCCACTTGGGCTCATCCGTGGTGCCTTTGGTCTGTCTGCCTTGCCCTCTCTTGGACCAGACCCCCAGCTCCCTGAGAACTAGGACCACGTCTTGTACGACTCAGGGCTCCAAACACCTGGCATAGACAGGAGCACAGGAGGGGCGCAGCCGCACAGTGGAGAAGGGAGGGGCTTCCTTCTTTCACGCCTCCTATCTGTCTGTGACCTAGACACCTACCATGTGTCCAAGGTACTTTCGCCATTGAATCTTTGCAACACCCCAGAGGGCATCTCTGCTACCCTTTCGTTGCAGATAAGAGACTAGGTCCGAGGGGAAAGCACTTGCCCAAGGCCATAGAGTTGGAGATTCTAGATGAGCGGTTGACAAATGATGGCCAGCAAGCCAAATCCAGCCTGTGGTGTGTTTTTTAAATAAAGTTTTATTGGTACATGGCTACACCCATTCATTTACATTGTCTGGGGCTGGGCTGGCACTACAGGGACAGTGCTGAACACCTCCAACAGAGACCGTATGGCCTACGGAATCTAAATGTTTACCACGTGGCCCTTTACAGAAAGAGGGCGCCGACCCCCGCTATAGATGTTTTGGCCAGGAACAATTTGTTCAACGGAACAAACACTCCTAGGCCCCAATTTTTCAACTATTGGTACTTTTAATGTAGTGTGACGATTGTTTTCAACACTTTCTGTGTCTCTCAATATTTAGTCTACTTGCCACGACTGCAACTGGCTGTCATTTATTGAGCACCTACTGTGTGCCAGGACCGACGGCACTTTGCACGCATCATCTCTCTGAAGATCAGGGTTCCGCAGACTTCTTCAGGAAAGGGCCAGATAGCAAACATCTGAGGCTTTGCTGGCCATAGGGTTTCTGTCTTTGGGTTTTTTACAACCCTCGAAAAATGTAAAATCATTCTTCACGCCAGGACGATACAGAAAACAGGCTGCAGGTTCCTGGCTGCGTTTGGCCCGCAGGCCACAGTTTGCCAACTGCTTTAGATGCTCACATGTAGCAGGGAAGGGGCACAGCTGCCTTTATTCTTCTCTGAAACCTTAGCTCACACAAAGCCTGGCCCACGGTGGTGAGGAAATGAATGAACCACATCCCTCTGAGAAGGGTATAATCAGTCACATCTTACAGATGCAGAAACAAGCCCAGAGAGAGAGAGAGAGACCCGGCCACAGTCACCCAGCTGGTGGGGGGCAGTGCTGGGCGTCAACCCTCCCCTGCACCACCCTCGCCCCCCCAGCCCCTGCAGCTACCTGGGTGTGGGTGCGGTGCACTGGGGCCACCCAGGTCCACACGGCCACTCGCCATCTGCTGCAGCCGTGGCACGTCCACCGCTGTGAGCCACGACAACGACTGTAGGTCCCCGGGAAGGTCATCATCGCTGCTGGTGGCCAGGAGCCTGCAGGGAGGGGCGAGAGCTCGGGCGGAGCGGGGAGCTCAGGCCAGCTCCTGGGGGGGCTCCCCCACCCCTGGAATCACCCCCTAGCCCCTCACCTCCCCATGCTGCCCTCATCTGCCCATCCGCTGGGCTAGGCCTGGTGCCGGGATCCCCCCTTTGGCAGCCAGATCGCACATCCTCAAATCATTCCTTCGTTTGCCGCGTCTGACCTTAGCCCCTGCCTACCCCCAGAATAATAAACACTAATGTTTGTTGAGCACTTACTATGTGCCAGATGTCCTATCAAGTCCTTCACAGGGAGTAAGCCATTTAATATCCCTGGTCACCCCATGAGGCAAATGGTAGTAATAGTAGTAGTATACCCATTTTACAGATGGGGAAACCGAGGTGCGGGGCTCAGTGCTCAACAGGCACAGTCCTTTTCAGTCCTGTTCAATCCCTGCAGCAGCCCTGAGAGGTAGGATACGCCCATATGCCCCTCTTACATTTGGGGAAACTGAGGCTCAGAGCACTGCGTCACTTGCCCAAAGCCACATGTAACAGGAAGCGGTGGGGCCGGGACCCAGGCAGCAGAGCCCGAAGCCCGAGCTCCTCCCCATGCCCCCAGGCAACCCCTGGAGACCCCCTGTAGGACCCATGCCCCCCACCCCTCAGCAGACTCATGAACAAAACCGTCACTGTCCACAGAAAGAGAAAGCCTGCCCATTGAGGATGGCTGGCAGGTCCCCCGCTGAGGGGTAAGCAGGCCTCCCCAGCCCCCCTAAAGTCATGCTTGTCACACAGCTCCAAGGGCACGGGCCGCTCGGCAGCATCTTGTCCACGGGGTAAGGTGGCCGCAAACTGGCCCGGAGCCCACGCCAGACCCGCCACGCCGCCCCCCCCCCCGCCCGCTGCAGGCCAGGGCCTTTCTGCTGTGTGGCCCAGAGGCCCACAGTCCACATTCTGAGCTCCACGGTTTAAGAATAAGTGTCTTGGGGCTTCCTAGAAAGGGGGAGAGAGAAAGCAGTGCAGCCTCTGGCTTTGTCACGCGTGGGACAGGGGACCCACCATGGGGCATCCGCCTCGGCCACCCTTGGGCCACCCCAGCTAGTGCTCTCTCCCCGCTGTCCTGCTGTCCCTCTCTCTCTCCCCCCTCCGCCCCCCCTCACCCGCCGCGCTCTCTTCCCTTCTGTTTTAGGGCCACAATTAGTGTTGCCATGGCCACAACTGCTCCTTGGTGCGGGGCCTGGGCCCTCAGCCCACCAAGCTGGCATCAGGTGACCGTCGGGCTGCCCCAGCGATTGGCTGCCTTGTAGGAAAACAGGGCCTGGAAACGATTTGAAAACCCGGCAGGCCGTGTCAGCAGCAGCAGTTGGCCTGGCTGCTGTCCCCCGGTGGCCCATTGTGCAACAAACGACTGTTGCCCCCGTGGCACGTGGCCCCCATTGTCCTGGGGTCTCCGTGCCATTGTTGTTGTGCCCCCCCCCACCCCCGGCTGCCCCTCCTGCAGCCTGCTCGTAACTCATCTGGCGAGTGACAGCCACGGCCCAGGCCTGGGCGATGCCATCTGTCCCCTTCGGGCCCGTGGAGACCATGGGGTGTGACCAAGGGGCAGGGCCTGGTGTGCCGCCCCCTGCATGGGGGTGTCTGGCCTGTCCCCACCCACCCCACAACTGGCCGACCTCCCAGAGTCTGGTGGTGTGAACCCTGCTCTTGCTCCGTTACCTGCTGTAGCTCCCCATTGCCCCCGCCGCGCTGTCTGGTGCTGGGGCAGCAGGGAGGAGTGGAGGTGAGCCGCTGCTGGCAGGTTTCGGAAGCCAGGGCGCCACCAAAGCCCCCTGAATGGTGGTGGGGGGCTCATAAACAGACTGGGTTCCTGGGTGCAAGCAGCTTCTCCGATGGCTGGCGACTCTAACAGATCGCCCCAGAGTGGTTAAGAGCTTGGGCTCTGGCTTCTAATCCTAGTCTCCACTTAACCTGTGTGCCAGGGCCACTGACTTGACCTCTCTGAGCCTCAATGTTTCATCTGTAAAATAGGGTTAATAACACTTCCTCTCTCCTTGGTGTCGTGGGGATTCAGCGGGCGATCGCATGTAAAGCCCTTGGAACGGGCTGCCGTTAATATTCATAGCCATGTTAATGTTAATATTAGCCAGGTACCCAGAGCAGTGGGAGTCCATGGAAGCTTTGGGCTGTGGTCTCACATTCCCCCCCCCGCCCCACCCCCGGCCTATAAGGAGCACAAGGAGCCTACTGCCACCACCCAGTATGGGGGGGTGTCTGGCCTGTCTGTTCCACCCATCCCACCCCGGAACACCCAAGCACGGTCCCAGCGCCATGCCTTAGCAATTCCCCCAGCGAGGAGTGCCCCCCCTTTTGCTTCCTCCCTCCCCTCAAAAACAGCACCCATCCCCGGAGGCTCACTGCAAATTGTCTTCTGGCCTCTTACTGCCAAAGTGCCTTCAGACCTCATCGGACTCCACCCCTCATTTAACCCGTGGGGAAACTGAGGTTAGAAGGGAAACAGTTTGCTTCCAATTCGTAGTCCAGAAAAAGACCGGGGCTGGGGCTCCTGGTTGCCCATGTGAGCTCATTCCAGCCCAGGAATGGCTTCTGGTCCAGGAAGTCTTTTGTCACCCTGACCCCAGGCTCAGGGAGCCCTCTGCATCCTGGCTGCTCCCTACACGTTACCAGGGCCAGTGAGCTCGCACAGCTGTCTCTCTGCCCCCTACCCCTCCTGTTGGATCCCCGAGGGCTGGACGCCCTGTTTCATCCTGTGTCCCTGCACACAGTGGTGCTACTTAAATGCCCGCTCGGCTGGTTGAAATAAGCTGACCCCAGGCCACCACCCCAAAGAATGGTGTGACGACGGCTGTCACGTCCAGAACTTTTAGCACTCACAGAGCCAGCTTCTGCCTCCCTGAGTCCTTGCAACAGCCCCCGGACAGGAACAGGGAGCAGGCAGGCAGCCCCACTTTACGGATGGGGAAGCTAAGGCCAGACAGGACTCAAACCCATGTCTGTCTGCTCCAGTCTGAGGCTGTTCCTGTGAACAGGCAGAGAATTAGATGGCCCCAGGGGGGCGATGCTCCCCCTCCATCATCCTGGGGCTTTCAAGTGGGGCTGTGTATACTGGCATCGCCCAGGACCTGGTTTGAAGGCAGAGTTCAAGACCCAGCCCAGAGCCTGGGATCCTGCCCTGGAGCTGTGGGGCCGGGAAGCTGTATTTTAGCACCTCCCATCATGCTCGGCCGGGGGGGGGGGTGAGGACAGCCCCACGGTGGTGTAACAGGGCCTTGGGCACCGTGCAAGCTGGGCCTCAGTTTATAAAATGGGAATGATAAGGGCGTCTCCTCTAAAGTGAAGGTCAAGAGCATAATCCTAGTTCGTTACCATCAGATCAGATGAAACATCGCGTTTCCTGCTGAAAAATCAGGTTTAACTGTTAGTTCGAGGGTCCCAAAGGTGATTCTTGAGAGTGTATCCTTCTCAAACCAACTGGGGGATTTGTCACCAGCAGGGGGTCCTCATTCGCGAGTGGAGAGCTTTGGGGGCAAAATGAAAATGAAAAGACCTATCTGGCACCCCAGAGTCCCCTTCTGAATTCAGTAGGTCCCCAACAGCTCCCCACCCCACACAGGGACACAGCCATCTTTTCCCTATTAGAACACACAGACACACACCCCCGGGGGGTGTCGTCACCCCGTTCATGGATAGGAGAGGGGAGGCCAAGCCAGGAGAATTTACCCCAGGCCAATGTGCCAATGGCCTCAGGTACCGGCCCCAGCACCTTTCCCTGGGCCTCAGTTTCCCCACCTGGACCACCACGGGGTTGAGCCCCTTCCCTGTCGGTGGGACTGCCACTGGGACAGACACAAAGCCTGCAGGGCCACTCGGTGTGGGGGACTGCAGAGGAAGCAGGGGGATGCGGGAGGATGTGGTTAGACCCTGCTTAGGGGCAAGGCGGTGCCCCTGGGAGATCCACGACGGAGGAATAGTCTATCACCAGCGTAATTATCCGCCAACATTTCCCAAGTGCCTACAACGCGCTGATCATTCTACATGTCTCATCTGCGTGCCCTTGTGAGTTTGCTCATCAGAAGTCCCAAGCCCTCTGCAGGGCCACACTTGGAGCCCATCCCAGCTAGGGAACGGGAGTCCTGCCTGCCCTCCCCCCCCCCAATTGCTTTCTCTGGGGCATTTCCGCGTAGTGGTGACAAGTGTCGGCTCTGGGATCAGCCAGGCCTGGGTTTGAATCCCACCCGGCTACTTAGTAGTTCTGAGACTGTTCTGCAGCGGTCTGCCTCTCTGGGCCTCAGTTTGCTCGTCTGTACAATGGGGTGCTAATGCCTGTCCCCATTCTCACAGGGTGTTTGTCGTAAGGACGGATGAGATGGGGGGGCCGGCCCATCTGCACGCGCTGCATCGCGGCAGTTGACATGATCATAAGCATCTTCTAAAGAGCACGTGCTCAGCACAGAGCGGGCTCCGCGGCTAGAGCCCCCGGCAGAGTGTCCGACAGTCAGGAAGCGTCTGCTCTGTTCCATAAATACTTCCCGAACTCCTACTTGCCAGGCTGGGTGGCAAGCACACAAAAGTGCCTCTGTCCAGGGAGATAACTTTCTAAGTGACCTGGGAATGCAAAGGACGGAGGATCTGTGCCCTAGCGTGCCTACCTTCCTGCCAGCCCTCTTCGGTCTGTACCTCCCTCAACTCTCACAAGCCTGTGGGATGGCTCCTCAGCAAACCCATTTCACGGATGGGATAGCTGAGGCTCAGAGAGGGGAAGGGCTACCCCTCAGCCACACAGCATGTAAGCAAAAGGGCTGGGGCTTAAGCCACCCGCCCCAGAGACTCTTTACTTGGTCTCTCTGCCAGTTTTGTTGAAATACATCAAGCTGTGGGCAGGAAGGGTTATCCTCGTTGTCCTCACCTAGCAAGGATCTGCTAGATGCCTCCGTAGCGATGGGGCCGCTGCTCAGGGGACGCTGCGGTGACCCTGGGCAAAGCGAGACACCACTGGAGTCCATGGCTGCCATTCTAGATTGATCAGGGGACCCACCTGACAATGCTAATTAGCAACATCCTTAATTAATCCGCCCTGTCACTGGAGGGATGGAAGCTGAGCCAGGAGGGCGGGGCGCTGCAGGGGTGAGCCCGGGGACACCTGGATGCCAGTTCTGGCTCTACTCCTAACAGAGGTCCTTGTGCTGGTAACTCAATGCCTGTGAGTCTCCGCTTCCTCGTGCGCAGAACAGGGGGGGAAACAGGGCCTGCCTCTTGGTGCAGGGTAAACCTCAGGGAGGGTGTGGAACAGCATTTGGCTCAAGGGCGAGACAACTACTCGTGGAATGGACGGATTAAACACTTAGCAGTCACAGTGACCTTTCCAAAGAGACATTAGAACTTGGCCCTGTCCTTAAAACCCGTTAGGGGAGTAAGGGTCCAGCTCCTCACCATGGTCTGGCCCTGGCCGCCTGCCACCCTTCCCCTTATGCCCTCGTCTCCTCTGCTCTAGCAAACCTGTCTATCCTTGAGTTCCTCAAACATTCTAAATTCTCTTTGCACACACTGTTCCCTCTGCCCGGAATGCTGTTCCATGCACTCATTTGCTGCTGGCTCCTCCTCATGCTTCTGGTCTCAGCCTTAATCTTCCCTCCTCTGAGAGATTCTCCCTGGCTACCCACGTCCCTGCTGGTCCTTCCTATGTCTGTGTCTGCAGAACACTCAGCGTTTTTCAAGGAGGTATTCATTTATGTATGTTTCTAGTCTTTCTACGCTAAGAGGACAAAGGACTGGGAGGCCCTGTATTTTGTTCAGCACCCCGCCCAGGGCCTGGCACCCTGTGGGTATTTCTTACATCTTTGCTGGAAAAGAGAAGGTGGAAGGATACCCAGCCCAGCCCAGCCCGGCCCAACTATAACATAATTTGCATTGCCCAATCTCTATCCATTTCTTGCCTGGCTTAACCACACCCCCACCAGGAAGCCCTCCCAGACCAGTCCAGCATCTCCCGGTGTTTCCATTCCCTAGATTGGTTAGAGCCATTAATGTCTACTTAGTATAGACATCAGAGATCACCCATTGATTTTACTCAGGCATTGCCTACCCCTGGCTTCCAGACACTAAACTCCCGGAGGTCAGGGACGACTTTGTCTTATGCCTGATTACAGACCCAGAGTGACCGGCACCGCTTTCATGCTTTGCCAAATGTTTGTCCACCCAAGGTGAGCTGGACCCCTGCGGCCACTTCCTGTTGCTGCTATAAAGGTAAAATTCCATGGAGCCCTTGCTAAGGAGCTTAGTGCGACCTGCAGGGGCCCCCTGTACTTGTGGATGGATTACAGTTTCTCCGGAGATATTTGGTTTATAGAGCTTAAGTCCAGAGCCCGCATTGAGCTCTATTCATTTATGAGATCCATACAGGCGATACAGTAATCGTGCCGTGGAAGGAAACATCCCTTGGCGGCTCAAATCCCATCTCAACCCCTTTGTAGCTATGTGACCTTGGGCAAATTGCTTCACCTCTCTGCACCTCAATTTTCCCATCTCTAAAATGGAATCATTATCATAACAATTTCCACCACGGAGGGCAGCTGCGAGGATCAGATCAGATAAGGTGTAAGAGAGGGCCCGGCATAGGCAGCTGCTCAGACCATGTTCCTTCTTTTTCCTCCTCTGGCCTTACATGG
The DNA here is from genome assembly GCF_002007445.2 of Ailuropoda melanoleuca. NCBI lineage: Eukaryota > Metazoa > Chordata > Mammalia > Carnivora > Ursidae > Ailuropoda > Ailuropoda melanoleuca. The sequence continues at coordinate 17,331,256 of NC_048229.1, forward strand.
TCACCAAGAGGGGTTCCCACAGCAAGTACTGTCTTTGGGGACGCAGATCGGCATCCCAGCAGAGCAGAGGGCACAGGCTCACACCCAGCCCTGGGACATCACTTCTGCTCTGATTACACCATAGAGGTTTTACCTGCCTCCTGAAATTGTGGTTAGTGGGAAATTGTTACATTACCACAAACTGTTCCTGTTTCCAATCCAACCTTTACACAAAAGGGATTAAGCATTTCATGGTGGTGTTTATTTAGCTAACATAGCTTTTGTAATAGCTTTTGTAACCGTTTACAGGAAGAAGAAAACCAAATGAAGTTTAGCAAGCTTGGGAATTCCCAACAGGGCCAAGAGTGAGCGTAGTAAGAAATGATTTGATTAGGAGCCCGGACAAGAGAATCTTTCCTTTCTGGGACTTGGTGGGGGGGGTTCATGCATGCGTGTGCACGTGTTTCTTGGGGTGGAACCCAAGACCCCAAAGGAAGGCTGGACCCCCAGGAAGGCTGGCCCCCCAGAAAGGCTACTGCTCTTTTCCTTGCCTGCAAGGTAGCCCGAGGAGCTCCTTGGCCACCCAGAGGGAGAAGGGGTGTATGGATGTTGGGACTGTCACGGCCCCTGACAGATGGAGCTCCCAGCCTCCCCCTTGCAAGGAGGTCACAACCGATGGGCAGAGCCACACTGATATGGGGGTGAAACCATCCACACATGCGGCTCAGTGGGGGGCTCGAGAGGAAAAGCAGGGCACGTCTCCGCACCCCGGTCCACACAGCAGGATTTTGTCATCACTTGAGCATAAACCTCCCTACATTTTCATGGACGTGTTATTTCTCCTGTGATATTGAGCCAGCCGGCCATCTATCCAATGAATATTTATTAAGTATCCATCCTGGGCCCGGCATTGTGGTTCAGAGAGGAGAAAGCCACTGTTAAAAGAGAGGAAGGGTTTTGCCCTCATCTTAGAGGAGGGACACGGCTCTGGGAGAAGGTGAGGGTCCAAGGAGCCAGCAGTCTACCTTCTTTCTCTGGGCCTCAGTTGCCCAATCTGCAAAAGGAGGTGGCTGGACCTGACCTCTAGGATAAGTTCCCAAAGTTGGGGCAGGTGGTTGAGACCTGCTGTTCTGCTCCTTTCTGAATGTATGCCTTGCGGCAGGTCAGGACTCCGGGCCTCAGTCTCCTTGTCTGTGAATTGGGATAACGCCAGCACCTAATTTCACGGTTGTTACTGTGGAGGTCAAGCAGGATGGTGCTCTTCCTATGGGGTTTCGTGGGTTTCCGGCACACAGTAGGTGCTTAGTAACTCATTATTCTGCAGAACCTCGATGAGCGGACTTCCCTCCCAGCCCTGAGCCAAAGGCAAACTGGCTAACTCGCATCCACTATGAGCTGTTGCTGTTGTCCGCAGGGTGAGGGCTGCCCCTGGCCCTGGCCCCAGGCCCCAGCGTCGCAGGCGCAGAGGCTGCTGCCAATTTGCTGTCTAGCCCCAGCCACTGACTCCCCGACAACTCTCCCGGGGAGGGCAGGGCAGCCTCCAGCTGCTGTCCCCCGCCCCTGCCCCCTCCCTTCCTGCACACAGCCATTGAAATCTAACGGCCAAAGGCGGCCCTTGGGGATGGAGGGCTGAGTGGGGGGCTGCATGGGGGCTGGAACCAGGCTGGACTAGCAGCCTGAGTGATCCTTGGAGCCATTCCCTGGAGATGTGAGAGACGGAATGAGAAGCCCATAAACTTCTCCTAGGCTATTATTCAGGGAGAAAAATGGGAGTGGTTGGAAGGGGCTGGGGAGGCATTGCAAGATCACCAAAGCTCCCCTCCACGAGAAAGCACTCTACCCCAGGCCTGGCCGAACCCCTTTTCCACATCGAGGTGCCGGGTCCTCCCAATGACCTGTGAACTGGGTTCTCTCGTTGCTCCATCTCACAGGTGAAGAAAGTGAGGCACAGAGAGGGACCGCGACTTGTCCAGGGTCACACAGCTGCGACGTGGTAGAGCAACTTATTCTGTTCCAGCCCTTGTGGGGCATGGGGGGGGGGTGGTCACGATACCCTCTGGGTGGGACAGCCTCCTGTTCAAGTTCCACTTTACCCATAACTAGCTGTGTCATCCTGTAAAGCCAGTTAATCAGGTCAAGCCTTGGTTTCCTCATCCACAAACCAGGGACGGAACACTACGCTCACGGGGATGGTTGTGGCACAAGTTAGCAGAGGCTTAAGAAACCGCCAGCTGCAATTCTTCTTATCACTACTCTGCCTTCCGGGCATGCTAGCTACAGAACCCAAGAGAGCCCCGGATCCACGCAAACAGAAAAGGCAGGATACCCAGGCAACTTTGGATCCGGTGCTGATGCCAGACTGCTTCTCCTGGCTCCACAGCCCACCTGCCCCCAGCTGGTCAGGGAACTGGGTAGGCATTGACGGTCTCCCCCACCTGCCACCGGTAAGCCGCCTGCCTCCCCTGCCCTCTTTCTGGATGGGAACGGCTTGCTCAGTGCCCCAGACAGTTTGTGAGCTGGGCTGGCCAAGACACAGGAGACCGAGACCCCAAGGCTTGGAGCTGGTGGGAGCCTCTGCTGGGCAGCACCTGGGAGAAGGGGAGGGTCCAAGGAATGACCCCCACCCTGAAGGCCCTCCATAGACCCCATGTCTTGTGGAAAGCTGGACTCAGTTGATGGAACTAAGTAGTAAGGACAACAGCAGCTCCTGGTTCGTTGTCTCTTGCTCTATAAAACTTAGTCTTTCCTGCAGCCACAGGAGGGATGTGCCCTAATCATGCTCATTTGAAAGGAAACGCGAGCAAGGCACGGGACTTGTCCAAAGCTGGATTTTGAACTTGCACACCCATCCGACTCCAGAGCAGCCGCCGTTCTCACCCCGATTCCCTGACTCCGGCTCTTTTACGGGGTGCTTTAGGCAACAATAAGACTATGGTTCCGAGCTCTTCCAGCCGGCCCAGGGGAAGCACTGGCTCCCCTCCATCCCGCCTCCCGCCCCCTTCCCAGCTGCCAGCTGGGAAGACAAAGGGAGATCCACCCCCATACGTGGATTGCCTCCTGGATGCCAGACATTTTCATAGATATTGCATTTAAAACCGGTGAGAGGTAGCTTTTATGATCCCAGCTGAACAAACAAATGAAGTCTCAGAAGTAACATTGCCCGGGATTATGCAGCTGCTAAGTGGCTGAGTTGGAAATTGTCTAATCTTTCTAAGAACTCCATGCAGTGGGTACTATCCCTATGCCCATTTCATGGAGGAGGAAACTCAAGACTGCTCCACACGCCAGAGGAGCTGGGATCGTAACTGATTTCACAGCCCAAGCTCCTAGCACCCTTCGGCTGCCCCCACTCCATCTGCCATTATTCAAACCCAGGAGGGGCTGGAAGGAAGCCCGGAGGTCCGTGGTTGTAGGATCTTGGTTACAGATTTCATCTCACTGCTCCCAGCCTCGGGTCTTCACCTGCGCCGTGGAAGCTCATCAGAGCTGCCTCCCAAGCTGGGCATACAGTAAGTTCTCAAGCTGCTGCATGCCTGGCGCACCCCTGGGGTCCCAGATCTGCACACGGGAAGCTCTCAGCAAATAGATGTTTGTGCGTCTTCATTTGGATCTCGGGAGGCAGCCTCCAGGCCCACAGCCCTGAGGAAGCAAACTCCCTCTAATTGGGGGCGGCAGTCAGCCCCAGAAGACACTGCTGGTGAGTTGCAGTGGCCCCCAGGAGGCCAGACAGCCCCTGGGTAAACAGGGCTGATTCGAGGTGACAGCCTGCTCTTCCCAGACCAGCCCCTGTCCTTCCTGTCCCCACTCCATAATCTGGGCTATACCCCCTCAAGCCATGGACCTGATGCTTGCCTGGACGGGTGGGGCCACTGGGAACCAGGTCAGGCCTCCAGAGCTCAAGGGACAGCGGCTGGGAGGAGACTCCAGATCATGCCTTTTTCTCCCTCTCTTTGCTGTGTGACCTTGGACAAGCCCCTTCACCCTTCTTGGCCTCGGTCTCCCCAGTTGTAAAAGCAGGGGACTGGACTGGTTGACCCCCTAGGGGCCATTCTAGCTCTGAGGTTTGAAGAAAAAAGGTAAAGGACTCTCCTTACCCATTTGAATCTCACTTCATCCTGTCTCAAGAAGTAATTGATCTTGGCCTCAGACTTCACCCAATTTATTCCTCAAATACATGAGGCCCAGGAGAGACCTTACTCCAAAAGCATGATTTAACTGACAAGTGAACGAGGCCCAGAGAAGGCAAGGGACTTGCTGAAAATCATACAGCCAGGCTAAGATTTCAGGAGTTCCCACTCACAACTTTTCCAGCATCCAATGAGGATGGAAGCCAATTCCTCCCACCACCACAGCCACCCACCAAAGCTTTTGGGGGGCATTTCCTGGAGCCCTATGGGTCACTCTAGGGGAAGCAATAGCTTCTATTGTCATCTTTACATTCACCAGGATGCCCTGGCTCTCACCCAGGAGGAGACCTCTCTAGGAGGAGACAAATACCAGGCTTTTATAGGTCCCTTTGCCCCAGGCCACATGCCCAGACACCCTCAGAGAGGCCAACTTCGAAACTGAGATCTTCTCCCTCTCTTGCAAAATCACAGAATTAAATGTAACTATAGTTCTTGGGCAGAAACCATAAACAGCACATAAACACTTTACACAATTTAAAAATATATCATGTGTTATTGCTGAAGCAACCCTCACCTGTACTCCTGCGGAGAGGGGTGGTGATTTTGCCCTGAGTTTCGAATAATTCCTGACATCATGGATGAAACGTCACTTTCTATCATCTCCTTGGGGAAAAGACAAGCAGAAAACAAAGCTCCCATCAGTGACGATGTGGACAGGGCAGAAACCCAGTTTTCCCACAATTCAGAAGGATGGAACTCAAGCATCTAGCAGAACACTTCAGAAAGAAAAAAAAAAAAGTGGAACTAGAGGATTTCTGGGCATCACAGGTCACTTTCCCAGGGCAATTCTACAGGGTTTCAGACCCAAAGGAAGAGAATGGAATGAAATTGCAGGTTCTTTCAAATTCGTGGGGGAAGGCTCTAGAATCCAAATGTCAAGTCTTGGAAAATATGGACTTGCAAAATAGGAATCAGAAAAACCGGATTCCCTTCCCAGCCTATTTTCAACCGCAGCTCAGTTACAATCACTTTGAAAATTGAAAAAAAAAAAAAAAAAGACAGTTTGATGTGTCATGTATCTTTCTCTGGGGGAGCCAGAGTCCCACTTGCAAAGGGAATGATCCCCTCAGAGCTCCCTCCCTGGAAATGCCTACAGAAATGCCACATGCCCGGGCTGGAAAACCAGTCCCACCCCCACCCGCATCCCACCCCCTGCCACACACAAACACAGCCTAAACAAAACAAAACAAAACAAAACAAAACTTCCCTAAGTTTCTCAAACTTCAACCCCGAAACGAACACAGAAACCCACCAAAAGACTTTCATTTCCTCCCCAAAAGTCACTCAGGAATTCCCGGCAAGGAGAAAAGGGGAGCAGAGAGAGGTAGCCCCTACGGCCCCTGCCCCCGGGTCTCCACCCTGGAAACGCAATGCAGGGCACTGCCCCGGAGGAGGGAGCAAAGCCGACCCTGCAAGGTGGTACCTGGAGCGGATCCTCGCCGGGCCGCCGCTGCAGGCGCTCCTGGGGCGGGCGGGGGGTTCCGAGGGGGGGCTCCCTTGCGCTCGCCCCTCGCGTTCCGCAATTTGGCCGCCTTCGCGGCTCGAACCGTTTTTAAATTTCCCTCTCTGGAGCTGTCCAGCTCAGAGCATGCGCAGTAGCCGCGCAGGGGGCTTTTTCCCCAAGGG
>NC_048229.1:17337262-17573390 GCF_002007445.2 Ailuropoda melanoleuca
CGCCGGCCGCCCCGCTCCGCCTGGCGCCCGCCGCGGGAAAGGGCGCGGACCGCGGGCGGCGGGCGGGGACAAAGATCCCCGCAGCCCCCTTTAGGCGCTGGAGTTAGTCTGATCCCTTGAGAAAGTCTGCGTTTCCGGCGCCCTCGCTCTCCAGCCTCCGTTGGGATAATTTGCCATAGTAACGACAATCAATCATCATCGTCACGGTCACCCGCGATTTACTTCTTTATATATTTCTGACCCCCTCGCTTAGTCTTCACGCCAGCCCCTCGGGAGACGGGATGGTCCCCTTTTTGCCTATGGCGAACCCGAAGCTCTGAGCGGTCACGAGTGGGCCGAGGGGACACGGCCAGTAAGTGGCAGAGCCGGGATTCGAACCCAGAGCGGTGGGACGCCACGGCCCCTGCACCTGCTGGTGGGCAGCGGGTTCAAGTCTGCGCCTCCCTGGCCCGAGGCAGGCCAGGCATCCAAGTGCTTCTTGCATTTCTTGTGACTGCCCTGGCGTTATGTATCCCGTGGCAGGGGAGCGCCTCTCCACACCTGTGGTTGGGAAGCCTTTCCTAACCCGTGCTTGCGTCCAGGAAGGAGCCAGGGCTCCCTAGGCTCGATGTACCTGGATTTCATTTCTCATTCAGGTGGGCTGTGACCTTGGCGCTGGTCCATGTCCTCCTGAATGGTTTTCTTTTAGCACCTGGGCGCCCTTATTGCTTTCTTCTCTGCCAGGAGTTAAATAGACCAGCTTGCATTCTCTAGGGGGGGAAATGGAGTTTACAGATGTTAGTTAAGGTCACGGTCACGAAACTCTTTTTCATTTCTCTCTGACCTATGTAGATTCAAATTTTGCATTTTGCCTGCTTATAAAGGTCGTTTACATTGCTTTGAGTATCCCTTCGTGACCTATAATTCGTGACCAATAATTAATTTGAAGGTTAAGTTGTGAGAATTGAAGTTTCTTTCTGTTAATCCTTAATGGAGTTGTATGTAAATGGAGGTGACTTCACAACCTTCTTTTGAGATAACAGCCCTTTTCACTAAGGTATAATTTTATATCTTTAGAACAGTTTGGTAAGTCTCTCTTCTGAAAGTCGATGGATTCAGTAAAGCTTTTTAAATAAAAGGCATCCAGTCTGTGAGTTCTGTAGACTCATTCACTGTAGAAAAGACAAGCGGGGATCCTTCATTAAAAGGCCAAAACATAAAGATTCAGGGTGTTCTGGACAGTCCTCAAAACCTCCCTTTTCCTTTGAGAACTTGGCTGCTCTGCCTGGACTTTTGGCTGGGAACCACGGCTACTTTACTAAAGAATTGACATTTTAGGTTCTTAACTTCAGGAATGGTTGGTGAAAATATTGCCCCTACTGTTGGGGGCATGCAGAAAACCCAGTTAACTTAGCCGAAACCCTTCTTTTGTTACATTAATGCATTTTCCCCTTTTATAAATATTTGGCATTTCTCAAGCCTGTTGAATTATCCTGAGGTGAGATTAAAACCATAAACAGGAAGAGCCAGGGGATCCTTGTTTAACAAGTGTCCCACGCGATTCGGTGATGAAGTAAGTGTGGGCACCTGTATTAGGTGATAGGCCAACGCCCTTCTTTAAATGAAAGGGCATGAAATTCACCTGTGTCTGTGGTGTTTTAGCTCCTTATCCTTTGCTTCTGTGTGGGGAGCGTCTTAGATCAATCCTGACTTTGCAAACGTTACCTGCTTCCCTGCTAGGAGATTTCTAAAAGGCTCAACAGACATCCCGTTCACCAGAGCTCTGATTTTTATGGCAAACCTTCGGGAGGGAGCAAAATCTGGCTTTTCTGCTTACTCTCTGGGTTGACGTAGTGGAAAATGCTCTCATTGGGGCCTGTGTTGGATAAGTTTTGATAGTTGAGCGGTAGAATCATTTGCCAGTCTGTTTGGAGCTAAGGTGCCTATGGCTATGTGCAAAATATTTATTTATGAGGTTAATGACCTGCTTAAAACCACCTGGCTCATACCTGGGAAGACCAGTTCCTCATATGTGTGAGTATCGTGCTTGTACTGAAAGATTAAAAACTATGAATTCACTTAGCAAGTTTAAAGCAGCTTTTGTTTGCTGAAGCCGCCTGATTTTCTTATTTTGGGGCCCTGACCATTTCTTCTTTAATCCCTGAGTTTTTGACTTTCACTTTATTGTTCCAAGTTTCCGGTGGTAGGGAGGGAAGGGAGCATGGTCGGGATTACATGACTTGTAGCAATAATCATTTCTCTCTCTTCCACTCAGACCCCTGGCTGGTACCGTGAAACCCCAGGGCCCATCTCTCAAGCAGAAATCACAAGTTGTTTTGTTCTCTTCTCATAAATGATTAGACTACAACAAATCCTTGAGGCCGCAGCGTCCTGTGCTTGTCTGGCTCATAGTAGGCACTCTGGAGAGGTATAGGCTTTTAAAAAGAGTTTTTGTTTGCTTTTTTCCCTTGTCCATGGCTTAACGGGAGTCAGGTGGCATTTTCTCATTAGAAAGTTCTCAACAGAAAACATACCCAGTCTTTATGCCCCGAGGCTCCGGGCCGCTTTTAAAAGTCCCTTCTGATGATGATTTCCTAAGAGGTAGGTTCCCTAGCACTGTGAAGCCCCTGTGTGATGTCTGGACACCGCTTTCGAAGATGGGAGCGTAGCATTTGTTGTGTTTCTTTGGGAAACCGTGAAAGTATGTGGGTCGTCGATCTCCTTTGCTTCTGTTAGCATAATTGATATGTGTATCACGGTTCTCTCAGAACACGTTTGTAGAGGAACTGCTGCTTATCATTGTCCTACATCTTATTTAATAAAAGGACGCCAGGCCCTCCGATGTTTCCAGGAAGGGAATACTTAGATGCTTTTGTATCTCTGTGATATCCGGCCTCTGCCCAGACCCAGTTCCACTATCGTCCCATCCTACTCTTCAGAATAGTTCTTAGTAACTTTAAATATATATATTATATTTGTTAAATATATATTTAGCCTGTTAGTGTGACCATCAAATATGCCCTGAGCAAGTCATAGAAGCTTTACTCCATGTTTCTGCTCCTGCCTTTTATAACAACCTCATTTCATTGTTTCTGGCAATATGTCTGGGCATTCCTTCCAGCAAAAGCTGTTTCTGTTGACCAATTTTTTGGGGGTGTCGAAAAAAACCAGAGACCTTTTTGTCTGTGACTCCACAAACCAGAGCTATCAGCAGCTTGTAGGGTCGGGGCTTATCTTCATCAGGAGAAGGAAAAACTCTCTAACAATTAGAGTGATCCCAGGCCTTTGGTGGTAAAAAGTGCCTCCACCCCAATTGTTGATTCCGGGATTAGGCACAGGTGAAGGGGGATTCACAAACCAGAGACAAGCTGGATTCGACCTCTAAGGTTCACCCACTGCTAGAATGCCCCAGAATTCTACACCTCCCCCTTGAACTTCAGTGCCTGCCCGTTTTCATAAAGAGCTGACTTTCTGGAGGTGGACACCCAAGTCTCTGCTGCTTTCACAAATACGATATTTACATTGAGCTGTGATAATGCAGAGAAGGGCAAAAATAAAGGCTTTGAAAAGGAACTGCAAGTAACCCTTTATCAGTTTTGCATACATCTTGGTAATGACCACATTGCAACTATTGTGCAGTTATCTTTCTATCTGGCTTGTGTTTAAAAGCACACAACAAAGAATTTAGAGACTAAAAGGGGTCTCAATAGTAAAAATGCTTTAAAAAGCTGGGCCATCTCTTGGCCGGTACTGCCGAGGGTCTACACTATTCCAATGCTGACCGATAGATACTTTACTTGGCCCTGGGGATAAAAAACTGAGATACCTCCTGAATCCCCCCCCCCCAAAAAAACCCACCTGTCAAATTTTTGGCATCATCCTGACTGTAAGCATGCTTGACCTTGGGGAAAGTGAACAATGCTTATTCTCATAGCAGCAACGCCGTATGAAGTATTTATCTAGAACACTCTTCCCTGCAGACTTGCGATGGGGGGAGGGTATTCTGGGGGAGGGCTTCATGAGGCTCCAGGTCTCTCTCTCTTGCCCTTCCCTGGCTGCAGGGCCTTGGATGGATTCTTCCCCCTTCCTTTCTTTTCCCATCCCTAAGGGAGAGTAACAGCAGCCATCCCGTGGGGCTGTGTGAGGCTGGGAGAGCACACGGTGTATAGCAGGTGTTCAGCGAACAAGGGCTGTGTTTCAGGTGGCTTTGTGTTTCTATCGGTACTTGTCTGGTAACTGCATTCTTCTGGAAAAAAGTAAGGAGTCGGTTGAGTTGCCCTGGGGAGCTGTTTCAGATTTTTAAGAGTCTGAACGTAGCTGTTCTCTAGTGATGTGAAGGGCTGGACACAGCCTGATGCTGGCTTTCAGGGAGCTGTTACCTTACGCTCCCTCCAGACTGTGCCATTTTAGGTATGAAGATATATACAAGGTCCTTGCCTTCTGCCCCAATCCATAGTCTTACCCAATCTAAGCCCTTGCCTTCATTCCATGAGGAAATCCCCGTGGGCAATCACCATTTGGGGAAAGCTGTGTTGTCCCTTAATTCCAGAATTGATTTAATCTGGCCACTTTGTGGCTCCTGTAGTTTCTCACTGTGCACGTCCCATTGCTCCGGCCTCTAGACCTGTGTTATAGGCTCGGTTAACCTACAATGCCACATCTGTCCCTCCATGTTCCATTTTCTTTGTCCTTTTCTATTGGCTTCTATCAGAGTTCCTGAACCAGTGATGTGCAAGTCACATTCAGCCACAGGCAGGCTTTGTTTGGCTCAAGGACTTTAAACACCAACCAAAAAATAACCCTTGAATTAGAAGACAGCATTTGAAAATCCTTCAAGCTGGGATTTCCAGCTTTTCTTGAAAAATCGGAAAAGTTGGCCACGCTCGGCCAAGAATCCCATGAGGTAGCCATCGGCTGGGACTGCACACAGCTGCCCCCAGTTAGAGGGATGGCCCTGTGCTCTTCAGTTTGCCACAGGCCTGGCCACTCCTTATCACTCATCCTTAATGTCTAGGTCTTTGCCATTTGTCTTTGACAGTATTTTTTTGTTATTTGTTTTTCTTTGAAGACAAAAACAAAATATGTGTCTACATGTATGTGTGCACCCATGTTGCTATTAAAACCCGAGAAGGATTATCAGTGGCTAATAAAAATAATCTACCCTTTCTCTGCAACTTCCTCCCCTCAGCAATGTCCTTCGCACATCCACCTCCGTCCTTACAATGCTGCGAGGTGGGTGTTACTGCACCCGTGGGAGAGATGAGGTTGTCACTCTGATTTGGCTTACCTGATCTGTTTGATATGACCGTGTCAGGGGTGGGGAAGAAGTTTATAGGACCCCTCCCTTGTACTTTCCCACACTAAGCAGTTTCTCACGGGCAGGGCATTTTAGGCATCTCTTCTTAGGATGCATGGCTTGGGACAAGGAAACAAGGCAGGTCCCATTGGTAAAGATGCAGCTACGTGCCAGGGGATTGCTATTCCTCACGCTGGCCCCATAGAGGCCACACACTCCATTTATGGGCTGGATAAATGGAGTTGAACACACTGGGCAGTACAACTTGCAGACCACTTTATAACTCTGTCAAATAACCGGATCTAACCTCTCAACCGTCTGATCCATAAGGGAACATTTGAACCCACCCTAAAAAGTGTAGGAAAAATGAATTTGATATATTTGTTTTAATCTAATGGGCTTCTTCCTTAGTAAAGTAGCTGGAAATGTCTGGTATCCTCACTTTGGTTAAACTTACCACCCCCGAAATAAGGGTATTTAAAATATATTTTGAAATGGATAGTTACAATGTTTGGGGTAATACTTTTGTATAATTAAGACATTGGGGGGAAGCATGCCTCTTTAAAAGGAATATTCTGCAAGCCTTAAGCCAGCTCTCTTTAATATTACAGACTGATTTGGAGTGGGGGGGATCTTCCTGCGGGCACAAAAAGACCTCTAATAGTTCATTGTTCAACTGAGAATCCAAGCTCCAATTTTTTCATTGTGAGCAGCTTTCTCCTTCAAACGCCAAACAACCCTAAATGGTTTTTAAAGACGGTTCAGGGAACTCCGAGTACCACTATTTCATGTTTAGATCGTGTTCCCAGTAACAAAAAGTAGCATGCTCACTTATTAAAAGCCCCTTCCCAAGGCTCTGGACTGTTGTTTCTTTCTTTCTTTTCTTTTTTTTTTTTTTTTCCATATCTCTCCCCACTTGTGTCTAAAGTGAAGTGATTGTAAAACAGAATGGCACGTAAACTTATTCAAATACAGCACTTTGTGGACACTCTCTGCTTTTTATTGCAAGGTAACAATCCCGGCTGTTTGTTTTAGAAATGGTAATGTTGTATCATTGTAACAAATTATACTTAAAAATCATTTAGTGTGAAATTGCAGATTAATCCCATAGGGATAGGGTATTAACAATCACCCAGCCCTTTGGAGCATACAGATGGTGAATCTGGGATTTACAATAGGAACAATCACTGATTACATGCATGGGTGTAACGGACAAAAAGGCCTCCACAACTTCAGCTTGGAGAATACGGTGGAGGTCCTAGCGCCTGACTTGTTTGGGACTCTCCGTTCCGAAGAATGCCTGTTTGATCACCTAGCCTATGTGAGCTGCTGCAGCGCGTCCTATGTGCTTTGAAACCTACCAAGGGTTGTCTCCCTGTGCTTCGCTTCCACCCTTCTAAATGCCATTAGAATTGGTTGAAAGAGCAATTTCACAGTGGGGTGTGCAGATGTGCCCAACCAAGAGCGCTCGTTATCCAAACCATTACCTGCTGTTCACTAGGCACCAGGAAGAAAGTTGTCATGCACGTGGACCGGGGGCCGGGGAGGGCTCTGCACTTCAGAAGTGAATCTGTGCCTGAAATGGAAAGGATCCCTAAGTGCAATACCCCTGATTTTGAAACTTCTTTGGCAGAGCTCCAGACTGCAAACCCCAGGACGTGCACGCTACGTAAACGGGGGACTCGTACACACAGTCTTGAGTACAGACCATGTTACAGTGAGTGACCAGCCAGTGTGTGCTTGGGACTCTGAACTCATTCAGCGAGTAACACTGATTTCTTTTAAACTGTATACTTAAAAATAACTCCCTGAACTTCTAAACTCAGAATAGCCATTTCAATGCCAATTTAGATTCCTACATAGCTTCTAGATACACCCGTATAAGTCCCCTCCCGCATCTCAGCTTTGATTTTTAGATGCAAAGGTAAGAAAGTTTCCAATCAAAAGAACAAGTTGGGGGTGGAGGGGTGGGGAACAAGTTGTCTCAGAAGGCAACCAAAAACCTGGAATGCTGGAAAGAATTTAATATAATTCTCTTGGCTTTTTAGGGCTGTTTCTCAAAAACAAAACCCTTTTATCTGGATGAACGTTTTATTCCAAATATTCTTTATCCAGACATTGTTTTGTTGACACTGCTCAGAGCAAAATAGGAGTGGAGTCTAAGTGGATGTTGTCTTTGACCGGAGAAACTGTTTTTTGCTTTTAGGCAAATGCACCCCACACTGTTTTTACTGCTTTTCCTAAACGCAGGGATTTGCGCCCCTGATGGTCCAGCCGAGTGGTAATGACCGTGTCCTCTCTATCGGACCCGTTAATGACCCTCCCAGAAGGGTTTTACAGCTCCATCTTGAGGGGACGCTTGTAAGCCTCTCAGGATTATTCTAGAGGTGCTTTGCAACTGGCCCTTATTTTAGCTCTGCCTCCTAGGAGCTGGGTTGGGAACAGAATCAGTGTGGCCTTTACTGTCATGGTAGTAACATGGAGGCAAGGCTCAGTCCTTGGGAAAAGTCTGTTGTATCAGCTTTGAGACCCATTATGGCATCAGATACAAAGTATATGGTTGGTGATACACTCCTTTAAAAAGGAAAGATTTGCTGGGGCACCTGTGTGGCTCAGGAGGTTAATTGGACTGGCTCCTGATTTCGGCTCAGGTCACGGTCTCAAGGTTGTGAGATTGAGCCCTGCATCAGGCTCCACGCCTAGCATGGAGCTTGCTTTAGATTCTTTCTCTCCTTCTGCCCCTCCTCCTCAGCTCCCACGCATGCGCCCGAGTGAGTGCTTTCTTAAAAGGATTGGCCAAAGCTGAAAAATTTTGATTTTAACCCATAGTATAAGCTAAATATCCATGAGTACATTCTGATATAAATGCTGGAAGAAATAGAGAAACGTACGAGAGTTGAATATTCCTTTCAGAAGAATCCCAGTTACTGTATGTAGACAACATCTGGAAGGGGAGCATGACTGCCCACCTTTCTCCTTCCCCTTCACTGTTGAGCTGGTCTTAGTGACCCCCCCGCCAACTTACAGCGTTTAGAGAGGAAGATGCAGTAACTTGACAGCAGAGCAACCTGGCACATATATTGACCTTGACCAAGAGATGAAGGTTAATGTCAGCCGTGATGCCCTGGGGATCCCATGCCCCACCCCCTGATAGGATGTGATGGGATGAAAAGGCACAGAGGCACTTCACCCCCGTGGTAGCCTTCTTAAAAAACCTATAACTTCAGTCTACTCATGAGGAGAACATTAGAAAATCCCAAATTGAGGCTCATTCTACAAAATACTGGATCAGTACCCTTCAAACTCCATAGTCCTGAAAAGCAACAAAAGTATGAGAAACTATCTCAGACCAAAGGTGAGGACACGGTGAGTAATGCTCCGTGGTACGCTGGGTTGGATCCTAGAAGAAGAAAAGAACATAGTGGGGGAAAAAAAAACACAATAAAATCTGAATCAATTCTGGAGTCTATTTATAGAAATGTACCACCATTGCTGTAACAAACACACCATTGTAATGTGAAAGGACCTGGGGGCACTAGGAGAGGGGTATGTGGGAGATCTCTGTATAATCTTACAATGTTTCTGTAAATGTAAAATCCTTCCAAAACCATTCATTTAAAATCACGTAAATGACACCTCCATGTTTGTAGCTGTAGGATTTCCAAAGGCCAGGAGGTGGACACAACCGAGTGCCCAATAGTGGAGAAGTGGGTTAATACAATGTGGTTACACAGGGAACATTCAGCCTTAATAAGGAAGAAAATTCCGACACATGCTACAACATGGAAGAAACTTGAGGACATTACACTCAAATGAGATAAGCCCAGTCACAAAAAGATAAATGCTGTAGGATTCCTCTTCTATGCAGTACCTAGAAAAGTCAAATTCATAGTGACAGAAAGTACAATGGTGTTTGCTGGGTGGGGAGGGGGATGGAGGGTTACTGGTTGATGGGTATAGAATTTCCATTTTGAAAGATGAAAAAGTTCTGAAGATCTGTTGCACGACGATGCAAATGTCCTTAGTACTACCAAACTGGGCATCATATGGTAAATTTTATGTCCTATTTTTAATCAATTTAAGGTTTTTTTTTTTTTAATCAAGGAAATGCATAGGACAGCTGTACAAATGAGGAAAGCCTTTGCTTCCCATAAAAAAGACCTATGGCTGGGTTCTTAGCCTTGATGCTATTGACATTTGTGCTTGATGATTTTTTTTTTAAGATTTTATTTATGAGAGAGAGAGAGAGGGCAGGGGAGGAGTAGAGGGAAAGGGATAGGCAGACTCTGTGCTCAATGTAGAGCCCGACAGGGGGCTTGATCCCATGACTCAGATCAGGGCCTGAGCCAAAACCAAGAGTCAGATGTTTGACTGAGCCACCAAGGGGCCCCCTGATGGTTCTTTACGGTGGGGGGGTTCTGTCCTGTGCATTGTAGGGTGTTTAACAGCATCCCTGGTCTCCCCACCAGAGGCCCAGAGCACCCCTTCCCCTATCATGGCAACCAAAAATGTCCTCAGACATTAATGTCCCCTGGGTCTCAGGGAGAAAGTTGCGTTGACAGAGAACCATCGGTCTACTGAAAGACTAGGGAGGAAAAGAAACCGATCTTAAAAAAAATTGTCTACACCTTCACTGTCCAGTACGGTAATCGCTAACCATATGGGACTATTTAAACTTAAACAATTAAAACGAAATGAGAGTTTCAGTTTACTAGCCACATCTCAAGTGCTCGTTGGTCACATGTGGCTTGTGGCTACCATATTGGACATGACAGATGGAGACCATTACCATCCTCACAGAAAGCTCTATTGGCAACACTGTCTAGGTGTTGTGTTTAGTCACTGTATTTCTCCTCTCACCCGTTTGGTGTGTGTACTCCTTTTTAAAGTCCTTTCCAGGCTATCCGTGTGCGCGATGTTGATCGTGAACGACAGCAGTCTTATTATATACTATGTTGGTGAGAATATGGGGAAATAAATACTCTAGTATACTATTTGTGAGAGCTTAAATTGGTTCAACCTCTACCAAGGGCAACTTGACAGACAGCAGGTCTGCCATTAGCCAGGCCGGTAACTGTTAACAAAGCCGCCCCTTGTTACGGGCTCACAGCTGCCCTAGTGGCAAAAACATGAATGGGGACAAAAAGCAAATAATTTGTGAGTTGAGCTTACCTACCTGTTAGTGACCCCCGCAAACACCTCTCAGAGCTCCTTTGTTCTGTCTCTTAAACATCTAACAGCACCCATCCGCTGAAGATAAGCCTGGTTAGCAGTCCCCCCCAATTCTGGCCATCCTGGTGTCGTCCCCACGCAGCTGGATCTAAGGAGCCGACAAGCAGATGGAAGCCGAGGTCTGTTCGGCCCTGAAAGTGAGGGGTGGAAGGGCCTTGCGTGCGTTTGGATGTTATGCTCTGTAAGCACCTTGAAATGGTTTCTGGGCTCTTGCACTGTACGTCTACTCTCCTTTCTTAGGCAAATAAAAACTAACTGTTCGTATTCAAACACACCTTTAATTCTCAGAATCGGGAAATGCAGACTTCCTCCTCCTCTTTTCCAAGACCTTGAAGTCACAAAAATAGACATGGTAGCATTGGGCAGGGCCTTTCAGTGAGAGGATTGTTCTGTAAGGTCTGACACTCAGCGAGATCCTTGCGTGGTCTGAGTATGAGGGGGGTCAGTTAACTGTTTCTCTTTTCCAAAAAAAAATTTCTCCTTTGGTTGTCAGAGATGGGCTGAAGTCATTCTCTTATGTTCTGTCTCATTCCTTGTTGGTGTTTCAAAACTCAAATGTCAAGTCCCTGTCACCTTATTTATCCATCAGATTTTGGAAAGGATTGGACTCCTAGTGGGAGAGGGGCATAGAGGAGTGGGAGACGGTGTAAGGCATTTGTACACCTTTGGCTGATTTTTTAAAGTAACAAATTAGGATTTTAAAAAAATTTTAAGCATGCAACAGCATAGTAGTGACAAAAACCAAGAAATACATAGAAATTAGCCAACCTTGAAGACATTATGCTAAGTGAAGTAAGCCAGCCACAGAAGAACAAATGCTGCATGGTTTTACTTATGAGATCCTTAAGATAGCCAAACTTGTAGAAACAGTAGATTGGTGATGGCCAAAGGGTGGGGGGAGGGGGACATGGGGACTTGATTCAACAGGTGTGAGGGTAGAATTATGTAAATAATTTCTACAGAGCCAGACAACATAGTGCCTATTGTTAACCATTAAGTGGGTGGACTTCGTGTTAAAGGTTCTTACCACAAGGAAAGTAAATGTTACAGGCTAACAGAAAAAAAATTAGCCAAAGAATACAAACCATTGGTTGGTTGTTTTTTTTCCTAGTTTAAGTATAATTGACAAAATTGTAAGATACTTACGTGTATAACGGGATGATTTGACACGCCTATACTTTGTGAATGGGTTCCTCCCATTAGGTTAATTAACCTGTCCATCACCTCACCTATTTTTGTATATGTGTGAGAACACTGAACTTGTGCTCTCTCAGCCAATTTTAATTATACAGCAGAGTTACCAACTATAGTCACCATGGTTTACATTAGATCCTCCGATCTTACTCCTTTTATAACTGAAAGTTTGTACCTTTTGACCCATTTCTCCATATTCCACCCCGCTCCAGTCCCTGGCAACCACTTTTCTACTGTTTTATTGAGTTTGACTCTTCTAGATTGCACATATTTGTCTTTCTCTGGATTATTGCACTTAGCATGCTGTCCTCCAGGTTCATCTGTGTTGTTGCAAATGGCAGGATTTCCTTTTGTGAGGCTGGATAATATTTCATTGTGTGTGTGTGTGTGTATGTATACACACCACATCTTCTTTATCCATTCATCCATTGACAGACACTTAGATTGGTTCCATACATTGGCTATTGTGAATAATGACCCAATGAACAGGGGAGCGTAGGAACCCCTTCAAGATTGTGATTTCATTTCCTTTGGAAATCTACCCAGGAGCGGGCTTGCTGGATCATACGGGTAGCTCTATGACGTTCTTGAGGAAACGTCATACTATTTTCCACAGTGGCTGCACCAGTTTACATTCTCACCAGCAGTGTGCAAGGGTCACATTTTCTCCACATCCTCTTCAACCTTTGCTATTCCTTGTCTTTTTGATAATAGACATCCCTATGTCTGTATATGAGGTGATCTCGCTGTGGTTTTCATTTGCATTTCCCTGATGATCAGTCAGGTTGAACATCTTTTCATGTACTTACTGAACATTTGTAGGTCTTCTTTGGAAAAAAAATAGGCTATATAGGTCCTTTGTCCATTTTTTCATTGGGTTTTTTTTGCTATTGAGTTGTATGGGTTCCTTGGATGTTTCGGATAAGAACCCCTAATCCGATATATGGTTTGCAAGTATTTTCTCCATTTTACGGGTGGCCTTTTCATTTTGTTAATGGCTTCCTTTGCCGTGCAGAAACTTTTTAGTTTGATGTGGTCCCACCTGTTTATTTTTGCTCTTGTTGCCTTGCTTTTTGGTGTCAAGTCCAAAAAATCATTGCTAAGACCAATGTCAGGGAGCTGATCCTCTATTGTTTTCCTCTAGGAGTTTTATGGTTTCAAGTCTTTAATATGTTTTTAGTTGATTTTTGTGTATGGTGTAGGATAGTGGTCCAATTTGTTTTGCATGTGGCTGTCCAGTTTTCCCAGTACCATTTATTAAAGAGACTATCCTTTATTATATATTCTTGGCTCTATTGTATATTAATTGGCTCCTTTTTCATAAACTAATACACACGAGTTTATTTCTGGGCTCTCTGTTCCATTGATCTGTGTCTGTTTTTATGCCAATACCACACCATACTGTTTCAATTATTAAAGCATTGCAATGTAGTTTGAAATCTGGAAGTGTGATACTTCTGGCTTTGTTGTTGTTTCTCAATATTGCTGTGGCTATTCAGGGTCTTTTTTGTTTGTTTGTTTCAGTTCATACAATTTTTTTTTAAGATTTTATTTCTTTGTTTTAGAGAGCAAGAGAGCACAAGCGGGGAGGGGAGTAGAGGGAGAGTGTCAAGCAGACTCTGTGCTGAGTGTGGAATCCAATACAGGGCTCGATCCCAGGACCCTGAGATCAAGACCTGAGCCAAAATCAAGAGTCAGACACATAACTGACAGAGCCACCCAGTGCCCCTCATTCATATAAATTTTAGGACTTTTTTCTTCATATCTGTGAAAAATGGCATCAGAATTTTGATGAGGATTGTATTGAATCTAGATTCCTTTAGGTAATATGGACATTTAAACAATATTCTAATCCATGAATATCTTTCCACTTATTAGTGTTCAACTTCTTTTAATATCTTAAAGTCTTCAGTGTACAGATCTTTTAGCTCCTTGGTTAAACTTATTCATACGTATTTTATTCTTTTTGATGGTACTGCAAGTTGAATTGTCTTCTTAATTTTTCTTCTAGTTCATTGTTGCCAAGGAGTTTTATGGAGAAAGGCTTTAAATCTCTTAAAGGTCTAGAAGGAAGACAGGAATAAATGTAAAGAGAGATTTTTCATGGATAATTTTTAATGGTGGTAAATATACATAAAATTCATCTTAACCATTTGTAAGTATACAGTTATGTAGCATTCAGTATATTCACAGTGTTGTGCAATCATTCATCTCCAAAACTGAATCATTTTCTCAAACTGAAACTCTGTCCCCATCAAACACTAACTCTCATCCCCTCTCTCTCCAGCCCCTGGTAAGTACTGTTCTTTCTGTATGCATTTTACTACTCCAGAAATCTCCTGTAAGTGGGGTCATTCAGGATTTGTCCATTTGCAACTTATTTTGCTTAGCATGTCTTCAAGATTCATCCGTATTATAGCATGTGTCAGAATTTTCTTCTTTTCCTTTTTAAGGCTGAATAATATCCCATTGCAATTGTATATAAATATATATTCATTTATTCTGTTGTCTGTGTGCACATACATACACATTTTTATTTATCTGTTGATAGACACTTGGGTTATTTCTACCTTTTGGCTATTGCAAATGATATTGATATGAACATGGGTGTATAAATATCTGTTTGAGTCCCTGAGTCCCTGTTTTCAATTCTCTTGAGTATATACCTAGGAGTGGAATTGCTGGATCATATGGCAAGAGACTTCTCTTTAAGACCCTGAGTACAGAACCTGTGCTAGTCTGACTGAGTGGCTTACAAAACAGACTCTTACTTCTCACAGTCCTGGAGGCAGGGAAGACTAACCAAGGTGCTAGGAGATTTGGTACTTGGTGAAGGCTTTTGCAAAGGTCATCTTCTTGCTCTGTGCTCACATGGCCTTTCTTTCTTGCTCTTTGGTACCAATCCCATCATCAATGTTCCACTCTGCTGACCTCCTCTAAACCCAATTACCTCCCAAAAAGGTTTTACCTCCAAATATCATCACACTGGGAGTTAGGGCTTCAACACAGAAATTTGGGGAGGACACAAACATATGGTCCATAATTGAATCCTTCTAGATTTTTATCCTAAATCTTTCGCAATTTTCTCCCCTTTACTCATTTAATGGAAATTAACCCCTGGGTCACATTCTTTTTGTAAGGCGTATTGAGGACTGTCAGTGTATTTGAATTTCATCAGCGGTTTGCTTAATGTGGAAATGAATTACTTAATTACAACAGCAAGTTGAATCGGGTACAAATAGGTTTGGGAACAAATAAAGGTGACTCTTAAGCATTCAGTTCAACCTGTGGGCATAGAAGCGGGGAGTCTTGTGCGCATGCGGGTCACCTGGAGATCTTATTAAAAGGCAGGTTCTGACTCACTAAGTCTAGGATGAGGCCTGAGGTTGTATAGTTCTGAGTCCTCCCAGTTGGTGCTGATGTTGCTGGTTCCCAGACCTTAGGAAGCAAGGTTCTAGAAGGTCTCTTGCTGCTTTTGAGACTTCAGCAGAGGTGAGTGTCTTCCGTGTGTTCACCAGGGTTGAGAAAGCGGTGATTAATTTTGGGATTCATTTGGTGAAGGTCAGTTAAGAGAGTAAATTTGTCATGGTTTTAATTAATCCTGGGGAGTAATAAGCCACCCCAAACTTAGTGGCATAAAGCTTCCACCCTTTCTTGTTCTCACTGATTCTGTGGGTAACGAATCCCAGCAGGTCTTGTCTTTGCTCCTCGATGTCTGGGACCTCAGCTGGGAAGACTGGAGGGTTGGGGTTGGAAGTGACTTGACAGCTGGGCTCAAAGTATCTGAAGACTCATTCACTCTCAAGTCTGGCTCCTCGCTGGAGTGGACTGAAGGACAGGGCCCTGCCATTCAGAGGGGTCTATATGTGGCCTCTCCACCTGGAGGGGCTCCCTCACAGCATGGCGGTCTTGGGGCAGCCAGACTGCGATGGCAACTGTGTCTTTGACCTAGCCCCAGAAGCCCCACAGTGTCCCTTCTGCCACATTCTGTTGGTTAGAAGTGAGTCACAAGCCCATCTAAATTCAAGAGAGGGAATTAAACTCGGTATTTTATAGAGGAATGGAAAGATCTAGAAGAGCAGGTGGAAGGGAGATATTGTGGTGGCCATTTTCAGAAAATCCAATCTGCCAAACCTAATTTAAAATTTTTTTCACTTCTAGATTAAGGTATTTTTGGCAAAATACACCTTTTCAGTACATCTCTTTGATATTAAAATCATCTTATTAGCGGTTAAAATCTTGCTCAGGGACCCAGGAGCAGGGATGATAGATTCACACTGAAGTCTTTCCAAATGTATCACCCTGAGAGCACCCTGGGTCTCCTCCTTTTAAGGCTTTTTTTTTTCTTTTTAAAAGATTTTATTAATTTATTTGACAGAGAGCACACACACAAGTAGGGGGAGTGGCAGGCGGAGGGAGAGGGAGAAGCAGGCTCCCAGAAGAGAAGAGAGCCCAACTTGGGGCTCGATCTCAGGACCCTGGGATCATGACCCCAGCCCAAGGCAGATGCCCAGCGCACTGAGCCACCCAGGCACCCCCTCCTTTAAGGCTTTCACAAGACCGTTGCATCCTTGATAACTATTCATTCTTACATCACGGGCCTGTCCAGGCAGGACCTCAGACGACACAGCAATGCTACTAATGTGTGGAGGCCTTTGCAAAGAGGTTAATCAGAGTCCTTGGGCACAACTTGCTGGCCTGCCTGTACCTGTCCAGATATTCTTCTCTTCCAACAGGTGAGCAGTTCCATCACTGACCGGTTGCCCAGGTTCCCCGCAGTTTGTAGACCCCAGCATTACTTCCTGCTCCCTCCCTCCCCTACTCCAATGTTGTTCGGCTATCTTGGTCTCACTTCCCCCATTTCCAGGCTAACGAGTTGAGTTGACAGGATTGTTAATTTCACTTCTTTGTTGTGACAAACGTATCAGGTTACCTAAGATGTTGTCCTTAGGGGGAACTGGGCGAAGGATCTGGGGGAACCCTGTATTGTTTTTGCAACTTTCCTGTAAGTCTATAAATATCCCAAAATGCGTGTGTGTGTGTGTGTGTGTGTGTGTGTGTGTGTGTGTACAGGCACACACACAGACATACATGAAGTCAGCCACACTTCTTGGTGCTTTTAAAAACAATCATTTATGTGATGTAGTCATTATTAGAAAGTTTTAATGTGAATAGACACAAGGTTTGGCTAGCCGTGCATATCTGAATGTGGCAGATTATAAGTGGCTGGTGGATGAATGTCTTGCGGGGTTATTCCTACTTCCTTATTTAATAACTGGATTCGTAAGGGCTTCTTAAGCCTGAGTGACCCATGCTTTGTGGCCAGGCCTGGCCCAGTGACCCCTACCAAGGCCCCTGTCCCAATTCGTCTATCAGAGAAAAATGAATCTATTTCAGGAGCTATCAGTCCTCATTATCTCTAATTGGGTCTGGCAGCTGGAGACAGGCCTCATTATTTTTAATTGGGGCCCATCCTTCTAGAACAAAACGCCACCCAGTTGCATGCCGACCATGCGGGGATATGTGCTTGCAAGTTCAAAGTGAAATTGCATTGTGGGATTTCCAGGAAATCACACTATTTTCTGTCCTTTTGTTTCACCTAGCTTTATAGTTGTAGTCTTGGGTTGTTAAACCAAAAATAATAATTGAATTGGGACCGTCCGTGTTTATGTCAGAGGGCTTTTGTTGTTGTCGTTAGCACGTGGGTAGTCGTAATGGAAGTTTTTCTTCCAAAATTAATGAATATTATAATACTGGATATAATTTGGCACTTTGCTCATTTAAGCATCATTGAAGCTGTGGGCATGGTGTTATGCCATGGATACATTTGCCTTGTTTAAAGGGACTCATTTTTGCTAATTCTAATTTACTACAAAATAGATAATCCTTTACATATCACATGCTTTTGTGTTTCTTTGTTATCCTGTTAAATCATCAGTCCGTCATTTCCTGCTTTTCTGAAGTAGGAAGTCCATTTTAGAAAATCCAGAAGTGTCTAAATCCAGTATTGGTTTTTTTTTTTTGAGAGTTTTTGGCTGCCCCAGCTTTCATAATATTTTAACGATCCAAGATGGCAAATAATTTCTTTGACAAGCTCGAATGCCTTCTGAAGGCCCTCGGAGGACTTGTTGCCACTGGAGTTAGAAGCTCTGAGGTCCAGCATGGGTCCTATCCCCTGAGGGAGCGTGCCTGTGTGGGGCGGGGGTCTCCGAAGTCCCAGATGCCTTAGCAAACATTCAGACAGAAATCTGGGCCCTCCTTAGAGCGAAGAGCTGTAAGCAAAGCAGACGGGAAGGGGGATTTTAGGAGCACCTTCTCCTTGGCTTCCTCGGGGATACTTTTTAGACCTTTCAGCAAGGAAAGGCCAGGGCAAGACTTCCCTGGAATGGGAAAGGATCAATATGGCAGGGGTCGTTCCTCCAGTCCCCAGGCAAGATTTCTCCCGCCCACGCTCGGTTCGATGAGCTCCTGGGTTAGCTGGGGAATAGTGGCTTTTGTTTCATTCGCTATTAATGCTTTTCTATTTTCTCTACTCCTGTAGCTTGTACATGGCTTAACTTAATAGGGATTTTCTGC
This sequence comes from Ailuropoda melanoleuca, assembly GCF_002007445.2. NCBI lineage: Eukaryota > Metazoa > Chordata > Mammalia > Carnivora > Ursidae > Ailuropoda > Ailuropoda melanoleuca. The sequence goes on from NC_048229.1 coordinate 17,355,540, forward strand.
CACCCTTTCCTGTTTGAGATTCCTTCTGAGATCTTTTGGTCTCGAGTAGATAGTCCAACTAGGTGCTATGACTTTCGGTGACAAATTTGCCATATAAGGTACAGAGACTGGCCACACATCTTCCTGAAGTACTCCTGAGCGGCTGCAGACTTATTTCCCACTTTTTTTTTTTTAATTTTATTTATTTATTTGACAGAGAGAGAGACAGGCAGCTAGAGAGGGAACACAAGCAGGGGGAGTGGGAGAGGAAGAAGCAGGCTCCCAGCGGAGCAGGGAGCCTGATGCGGGGATTGATCCTAGGACCCTGGGATCATACCCGGAGCTGAAGGCAGACGCTGAATGACTGCGCCACCCAGGCGCCCCCAGGATATTTTCTTGATTTACAAACATTTCCTTCTCTTCTTACATATAGCATCCTTGTTAGTTCTGTGTGAATATCCCTTCCCTGTTTGTTGCTATTCTTTTGTTTCTTTAAATAACAGCTTTATTGAGATACAATTCACATACCGTTAAAATATGTACTTATTTATTTTTTAAGTCCTCTCTACCCCCAACGTGGGGCTCAAACTCATGACCCCAAGATCAAGAGCTGCATGCTCTATCAACTGAGCGGTTCAGGTATCCCAAAATAGATACTTTTAAAGTGTACAATTCAGTGAGTTTTAGTATCTATACAAAGTCATGCGGCCATCACCACTATTCCAGAGCATTTTTGTCACCTCAGAAAGAAACCCTGTACTCATTAGCAATCAATTCCCTTTTGTACCTCCCCTCGGTCCCTGGCAACCACTAATCTAATTTGTCTCTATGGGTTTGCCTATTTCAGACACTTCATATAAATTTTACCTTTTGTGTCTGGTTTATTTCATTTAGCACAAAGTTTCCAAGGTTTATCCATGCTGTAGCATGTGTCAGTGGTTCATTCTTCTTTGTAGCTGAGTGATATTCCATTGCATGTATATATCCTGTTTATCCATTTATCACTTGATGGACATTTTTTTTTTCATGCTGTAGAACTTAATCCACGATTCCTACATGGTCTTTTGGAGTTTGGCTGGATTAGGAAACTTTGTAGCAATTGAAAACATTTCTTACAAAATATGTGTAAGTTACTTTGCTTTTTTTTTTTTAAACAATATTGTACAGAATTGCTCTTTTCGTAGTGTAAAAGGAATCAACCACAAATGAGAAACCAAACAGCTACATAACCTTACCGGTATTCTACAATACTTTTTTCCTGTCCACATCTGATTTTTTTAAAAATAAGCTTTGAATCACAACACAGCTGGGACTAGGGTGAGGCACGTGAGGCACCTGCCTCAGGTGCAAAATTAAAGGGGTTACCAAAAAAATTCAAGATAATATTTTAATGCATTATTTTAGAAAAATCAAAATTAATGTGAAAATCCATGATGAGTAAAAAGTACTAAAAATTTAAATATAGTATCTCTGTGTACCATTCAGTATGACTAAGTTTATTATTGGTAATATACTACTTATGAATAGTAATCATACCTTAGACTTAGAGAACTTTGGGTCTAGAATACAATATCTTGAGACTTCTGTGCTGATGCTGCCCTGGTTACTGTGAAGGCCAGGATGTAAGCGAGACTATTTGGAAAAGCAAGTCTCAGATACAGTTTTGCATGTTGAGATTGTGTGGAAAGGAGAAAAGGGAACTTTTTTTCCTTCTCCTGAGACAACAAAGAGAAGGGCAAAGCGTTACAATAACTAAAACGGGTGCCTGGTTGGCTCAGTTGGTTAAGCATCTGCTTTCAGCTCAGGTCATGATCCCAGGGTCCTGGGATTGAGCCCCACATTGGGTTCTCTGCTTGGCGGGGAGCCCGCTTCTCCCTCTCCCTCTGCTCCCTCCTTGCTTGTGTGCTTTCTCTCTCTCATTCTCAAATATTTTTTTAAAAAATAGCTAAAACAGGTAAGAGTTTATTTCTTTGGGAATACAACCAACATAATTAGCCTCGTAATTATCAGAAACCTATCAAAACCAAACCTGGGACCAAAAGAAAGAATGGTTTTGCACATTTTTTTAATGTTAAAACCTATTTGCAAGAATAAGAAAAGTGCAAGAATAGAAGACCCCTGGGGTGCCTGGGTGGCACAGAGGTTAAGCATCTGCCTTCAGCTCAGGGCGTGATCCTGGCGTTATGGGATCGAGCCCCGCATCAGGCTCCTCCGCTATGAGCCTGCTTCTTCCTCTTCCCACTCCCCCTGCTTGTGTTCCCTCTCTCGCTCTGTCTCTATCTCTGTCGAATAAATAAATAAAATCTTTAAAAAAAAAAAAAAAGAAAGAATAGAAGACCCCTGTGCCCTTTGCCCAGGTTCACCTATTGGTAAACCGCTTATCCCATTTGCTTTATCATTTGGGCTCCCTTTACCCCCAAGCCCCCTTCTCTCCGGCAGGTTTCCCACCCAGGGCAGGATTGAGTGTAGGGTCAGGGATTCCATGTAGTTTTCGGGTCTTTAGCCTCTTTACTTTTTCTACTCCCCCCCTTTTTACCCCCTTTTCCCCTTCTTTCCCCTTTCTAGCCTCTTTTAACTGGAACTTTTTCTCTTGCTCTTTAAAATATTGACATTCTGGGTGCGCCTGGGTGGCTCAGTCAGCTGAGCGTCTGACTCTTGATTTTGACTCGGGTCAGGATCCCAGGGCTGTGAGATCGAGCCTTGCTTTGGGCTCTGTGCTCGGCGCTGAGTCTGCTTGAGATTCTCCCTCTCCCTTTGCTGCTCCCCCAGCTAGCACTCCTTTTCTCTCTTTCTCATTCATTCATAAATAAGTAGATAGATAAATAAATACTTAAAAATGATATTTTGGAGGAATACAGTCCCTCTCCATTTTATTAATAGAACATTCCTTGTGTTGTGATTGTTCCCTCACAAATTCAATTCCGGCAATGCATTCTTGGCTACAATACTGCACAGGTGATATTCCATCCTTCGTAGGGAATCCCACCTGGAGGCTCGTAGTGTCCATTTGCCCCTCGTTGGTGATGCTGACTTTTGACACCCAGTGGAGGTGGTGTCTGATTTCTCCATTGTATAATTACCATCTTCCTCCTTTCTGTTAGTATGCTATCTGTGGGAAGATACCCTGCCCCACATCGACATTTCCCCCTGGGATTCAGTATTCTTTGAGGATTCTAACTTGATCCCATCTTTTCTAAGATGCTCGTAAAATGCTAATTTTACTCTTTTTAAGAGCCCAAAAACAATAGAATAAGAAAGAGGAAAAAAGGAACTTTTTGTTTTGAATATGCTAAATGAGATGTTTTGAGCCTGCTAAATGAGGTTTTGCACCTGTTTTGAATGAGATGTTGCAAATGTTTTGAACCGGCTAAATGAGACCCACCATACTTTCCCAGCCTGCAGGGCAGTGGTTACAAATACTGGCTTGGATGTCTGCCCACTAACACTACTTACTAGCTGTGTGACTTTGGGCCCGTTACTTGGTTTCTCAGATCTATAGCTTGCCCCTTAGCAAAATGAAGTCATTAATATTTGAAGATTCAAATGAGGTGTGATGGTTAATTTTACGTGTCCACTTATCTAAGCTAAGGAACGCCCAGATAGCTGGTAAGACACCAATTTCTGGGTGTGTCTGTGTGGTATTTCCAAAGAGTTTAGTATTTGGGTTGGTAGACTGAGTAAAATGGCCTCATGTAATCTATTGAGGGCCTGAATAGAACCAAATGGCAGAGGAAGGGTAAATCTGTGATTTTTGGTTGACTTGGAGCATCTGTTTTCTCCTGCCTCAGATATTGGCGTTCTTGGTTCTTGGGTCTTTGATCTCACATTAGGACATACACCACCAGCTCCCTGGTTCTTAGGCCTGTGGGCTGAATTACACCACCAGCTTTCCTCATTCTCCAGATCATAGATGGTAGATCATGGGACTTCTCGGCCCCCCGATATAGCATGAGCCAATTTCTATAATATATCTCTCATGAACATCTCTCTACATCCTATTGGTTCTGTTTCTCTTGAGAATGTGGACTAATAAATGCATAAGAGTTAAGTCCAAAAAAAGGTATCCACATTGGTTTGCGTGTATCGAGCACTTATTAAGATGGTACCTGTTGTAGGCGCACATCCCATCTAGAAAGAGCCTGGGGAATTCTACATTTTAACCACCTAAACAGAATTCCAGGCACGCTATGAACTCTCTCAATACATGTCTTATAAATTGACCACCCATCACCTTTCTCCTCTTTAACCCTCTCCTTAAAGCACCCTATATTTGTGATTTGTCACTTTCTGGAGAATACATTCTAGAAGCAAAGGTGATTTATTAAATGCCAAGTAAGAGGATGAACGAATGATCTAAGGATTGTGACCCCAGTTCAGTTCACTCATTATTTACTGGGGTGGTGAACTTCAGCTTTTTCAAACTCCATTCACACCTCATTTACTGAGGTTTGGTAATAGGAGACCACATTCTGAGATCCGTGAATCTAGAATTGGCAGCACTTGCTAAGCATATAAATTAGGGTACTGGCTGAGCTGCTGAAATGGAGACCTCCAAAGGGCAGAGCCTTAAAGACGATGGAAGCTATTCTGTCAACAGCCCAGAGATAGGTGAATAGCCCAGTGTGGTTGGGTGTTTCTGTTCTACAGGACCATCCAGCATCCCAGGCTTCTTCCGTCTTGTTCTACCATCTCCTGGGGCCTATCCTTGTTTGCATGGTCAAAGCTTATCGCCAGGTCTGTAATCCAACCCGTGGGAAGGGGAAAGATGGAGGAGTAAGCCACACAATTTCCTTTTTAGGAAAGTGATGCAGACTGTGCACACTTTGCTTCTGCTCACATGTCACATGGCGACTCGTAAGTGCAAGGGAGGCTGGGAAATGTAGTTTCTAGCTGGGCAGCCATGAGCCTGCCCAACAGCTGGGGAAGGATTCTTTAGTCCTGAATGAAACAACTTACAGAATTGTCAGAAAATAAATGGGTGCAGTTTATTTCATTGAACTTTATATATATAAATCATGCCAGTAAAATATTTCAAAATTAAAATATTACAGTCCAAAATAGGAAAAGAAGTAATGGATTGGTACTTTATAATTACATTAGTCTATCTTTTGACCAAAGGGGGAAAAAGTTCTACCTGCATATTTGTCACAATAATGAATAATAACTTCACATTATGTTTTTAAGCCTTAACATCTGCATATCGGTCAATGGCTTCAATAGTGATCTTTTTTTGCATATGCATGTTCAATAGATAGGAAAAGGTCTTTTTTTTTTTTTTTTTTGTAAGAGATTTTATTTCTAAGTAATCTCTACACCCAGCCTGGGGCTCAAACTCACAACCCCAAGATAAAGAGTCACACACTCCACCGACTGAGCCAACCAGGTGCCCCCAAGCGGGAAAATTCTTAAATAGAAGGATAAATTTTGGTAGAGATTCACAAAATACTCCTTTTCACAATGCATTCCAGAAATGGCAGTATTATCCACGTCTTTGTATCTTCAGATCCATTCTTGTAGCTTCAGATGTCTCCATAGTTGAAAATTTCCGCCAGAACAATTCACTAGAGAGTTCATTACATTTAGTAAAAATTTCTGAAGTTTTTCCTCTACAGAAATCAGTTCATGGCTGATCGTTTTCATTTGGTTGGTCTGTGTTTATTTCCAATCAAAGGCTGTTTATTCAGAGCTTGCTGTAACAAGGGAGTCGGCCACCATCGCTTGTGTTTTGGCAGAGAATGTAAGGCAGGCAGAGAAGTGGGAAAGGTTTATGGGTGGGGGGAGGAGAAAGGAAGGCTTTCAGGTAAGCTCGGAGTGGAGGCTGTTGGCATGGGAAGCTGGAGACAGACTAACTGTAAGAAGGGCATTCTCTGTGGGCGGTCAGGGAGCTTCTCTGACTTTCCCTGGTTGGTCCTCAGTTGGAAGTGGGAATGAAAAGGGGGGGAAGGTTGGCAATTAGGAATCAAGTCCTGGCCATTTTGAGCTGATGGCAACAGGGGCCATTGCATGGTTTTCCTGGATTGTCAGCAGAGATAGGTAGCAGTCTGGCTCCTGGCAAGTCTCACCTAAACTTTTGTGTAGTCAGTCTCGAACTCATTCAGGTGTCGTATTGACATCGACATCCTTTGCTTTAGAACAAGCCTCTAGTTGGTGAAAATGAGACATTTAACCCCTGTCATTTTGATTTCCAACCAGTAAAACCAGCATCTTCTGCAATTTCTGCTGCTATTCTTCTTTGAAATTTCCTAGTTTTTTCTATGTATGTATCCACTTTCTTACATTTTGTTGTTGCATAGTTATTGATTTTCTCCATTGCTAAGCCACAGTTAGTGGCTTTCATGCAATTTTCTCTGTGAGGATCTTCAGGGTATAATTCTAAAGGCTGATTCTGGCTCTTTGCAAATGTTTTTATGATTGACAAACTTCATTTAAAACTGCACATGAGAAAAAGAGCCCCAAAAAGAAAAAAATAGCGCATATAGCTATCATTATTTCTAATCCATTGTTTAAGCCCAGAATTGGGTAAATACAACAGAACCTGGACACACAGACCAGAGCCCAAAGGGAGCACAAACAATTCGAATTCAATATGATCTTACTCTGAATAGGAACACATGTGGTTGAGTCTCCGTGTGTCAGGGGATGATGACATAACGAGGAAATCTCCAAATTCTATGTAGAATTCAATGCCTTTTAAAGGATAATCCACAAAACGTGCTATTTTGAAGCTTACAAATACATTATTAAAACTCAACAGAAATAGTTGGGCTATAATCATTTAAGACTTAGATGAACAAAAGATTCTTTTGCGGATGGACTATTTTATCCCTGGCGCTGCCTAGAATTGCTGGTACCTGGTGATGATATAAAAGCGGACTGACTTTTAGTTGGTTTTAGTATGAGTTGTAGATACTCTATGGTCACGCAGGCAGGTGATCCTCCCATTCCCAGTTCCCCACCAGTATGCCTCTGGAAGTGTCCTAACACCACGGGATGACCGCCAAGAGGGAGTAAGGGAACCTCAAAAGCAAGGAGCACAGTGTGCCTACATTGCGTGCTCCTGGGTGCGTGTATTTTAAGTGAGGTGTGCACTTCCATACACATACATATTTAAGCATGGAATAGCTCTAGCAGAACGTAGAGGTAGTCATTCAAATGACTGTTTCAAGAAGTCTGGCGTAGTGAAGAGAAGGCCATATGCACCCCAATGTTCATAGCTGCATTGTCCACAATAGCCAAATCATGGAAGGAGCCGAGATGCCCTTCAACAGATGACTGGATTAAGAAGCTGTGGTCCATATATACAATGGAATATTACTCAGCTATCAGAAAGAACGAATTCTCAACATTTGCTGCAACATGGACGGCACTGGAGGAGATAATGCTAAGTGAAATAAGTCAAGCAGAGAAAGACAATTATCATATGATTTCTCTCATCTATGGAACATAAGAACTAGGATGATCGGTAGGGGAAGAAAGGGATAAAGAAAAGGGGGGTAATCAGAAGGGGGAATGAAACATGAGAGACTATGGACTATGAGAAACAAACTGAAGACTTCAGAGGGGAGGGGGTGGGGGAATGGGATAGACTGGTGATGGGTAGTAAGGAGGGCACGTATTGCATGGTGCACTGGGTGTTATACGCAACTAATGAAGCATCGAACTTTACATCGGAATCTGGGGATGTACTGTATGGTGATTAACATAATATAATAAAATAAAAAAATAAAAAAAAAGAAGTCTGGGAAACTAAGGGGTGTGGTGGGAGCTAGTCTTTGTCTAGGTGACTTTCTGGTGACAACTTCTGTTCATTGAAAGACCTACCTGGATCTCGGCTGAGAAGTCAAGAACATCTTTATTTTTCTTCAGTGCAGCTCACTGAGGGTCCTGACTTCAATGTTCGGTGACTGGTCAGAAATGTAGGTGACTAATCAAAGATCAGCAGTGGCTGTAACGTGATCTCTAGGGAGGTCGGGTTTCCAGTTCTTATCGCTTGCAAGCCGCTCCGTCTGCACAGGTGGGCGGCCATAGGGTGCGGTCACCGCCTCCTATGATGAATTATTAATCCGGCCCCGCCCAGTGAGCTAGAATCGCATCATACCTCCCTGCTATGCATCGCAGGATCATAAGCCAACGGGGAGGAAGTTTCGAATGGCTCAAGCGGGATAACTGTTAAGAACCCACGCTCTCTCCTTGCAGGATGGCATCCAAGGTAATGTGACTGGGAGGTGGCCTCACTCTGGCACCTTCTCTTCTGTTGGGAGCTGTTGAAACAACAGAGACAGCTGGGCGTCCAGGGGGGATAGAGCGAGAACCAAGCTCGTGGTTAAGATTTTGAATTTATTTGGTGAACATGTTCAGATGATCGGTAGATGTCCTCCTTTTATTGTTTGGCGGGGGGTGTGATCCCTTTGGATGGAAGTGTGGAGTGTTACCAATTCATTTGAGATTGCCCTAGAGCAGTGCAGTCCATCAACCTTTCTGTGATGATGAAAATGGTCTATATTCTCGACGTCCAATACAGTAGCTGCCAGGCATATGTGACTGCTGAGTGCTTGGAATGAGGTTACTGTCCCTGGGGAACTGAATTTTAAAGTTCACTGAATTTTAATTAATTGAAATGCCACATATGGCTAATGGCTGCTCTGTTGGGCAGCACCGGTAGGACCTTAAGTAATAGGTAGACACCAAATGTTGAACAAAATCATGGGTAATAACGACCCTCACATGTGAGACTGTAAACCTATCCCAGGTACACCGTGTTTACTTGTAGATGTGCTAACCCCAAATTGTCCCAGGGAAAGACCACCCTAAGAAGTTTAAACTGAGCTGTTTTCCTAGGCGTGTAGACAATGACAATAATTCCCCTGGGGCAATGGAAGACAGAATTTGAGTATTAAGCCTACTGGCTTTTTGCAGGAGTTCATTAAAAACTTAAAGATGTAGGACAATTGTTTTTCCGACCTATTTTTTTTTCTTTCGCTTGACCATCTCGAGTTAATTGTCTATTTGGAACACATGATCTGTTGAAGGATAATTTCTCCTTCTCTAGATAGCCAAAAAGGTCAGAGAAGCGTTTATAAATGTAGCTAGAATAATTTAGTAGCCAGCCACAAACTCCTCATGCACAATGAAGAAACTCTAGCTGCAGCCTGTCATCGATCCATTCACTCAATGATCCATTTCTATAGCACCTAATACCATCGCCCTGGCAACCGGTGATTCCCAAATGGCTCTGTCCTTGACCAGAAATGTACTTGAACTCCCAGAGGTCCTGGTTTCACCTGCCATTCCTACCTTATGTCTCAGAATGGTAACTCTAGGAAACATGATTCGTGGGGAGAAGTCATTTGGTTCATTGGAGAGTATTCCCTACGGAACAGGTCTTACAGAGGACATGTAACAGGTAGGTCTATTCTCAAGCAAGGTGTCACGTGGCACTTCCCATTGTCATGACGGTATGAAATTCCTGTGGAAGTATGCACGCGGATTCATCTATTTGTGGTTGTACTTCCTAAAAGATGAAGGCAAGTTATCTCTCCTTAACTTGTGGATTACTTCCCAGACTCCTTTGGTAAACCTTTGAGTGGAAATATTACTTCATAACAGAAACAAGCCAACTATCGATGTATCCGACATCTTGGATGGATCTCAAAGGCATTATACTGAGTGAAGAGAACACAGTCTCGGAAGGTTACATGCTCTGTGACTCCATGTGCATGTATCCTTCTTGAAATAACACGATTATAGAGCTGAAGAATGGAACCTGGGTTGCCAGGAGTTAGAAAAACTGGTTGGTCTGACTTAGGAAGTGATGGAGCAATTCTGTGTCTTGATTGTAATGTGGTTAATGAGTACACACGTGGGATAAAATTATATTGTAGCACACGACATGACTGCATATAAAAGTTACTGAAATCTGGGGGCGCCTGGGTGGCACAGCGGTTAAGCGTCTGCCTTCGGCTCAGGGCGTGATCCCGGCGTTACGGGATCGAGGCCCCACATCAGGCTCCTCCGCTATGAGCCTGCTTCTTCCTCTCCCACTCCCCCTGCTTGTGTTCCCTCTCTCACTGGCTGTCTCTATCTCTGTCGCATAAATAAATAAAATCTTTTAAAAAAAAAGTTACTGAAATCTGAATAAAGTCAGAAGATTGTCCTAGTGTTGATTTCCTGGTACTATAGTTATTGTTTACTTTGGGAGAGGCTGAATGAAGGGTACATGGGAACTTTCTGTACTAGTTTTGCAACTTCTTGTGAGTCTATAATTATTTCAAAATAAAACTTTTTTTTAGAGCCTAATTTGGAAATATTAGCGATGGAGCCTTTAGAAATGACCCGCAAAGGAGTTGGGCTTGATGAACTGAACAAAATGAAGAACGATGCTAAGGCTATCCGGGCGCTTGGTTCGTGCCACTCAAGTGAGCCTTACCCACATGGTGGCATTTTTAGTTGGTGGGGAATTCATCCAAAAGCTCACTTTGTGCAAATCATCCTGGCGGTTGCCCCTTTCCTCCAGGGTAGTTGAATTGTAGGAACTTGTCATTTGGTCAGGAATCAGGAAGCTCCCCTGCCAGGTAATGAGGAAGCGACTCACGATTTCCAGCCATGCTCAGTGTTTGTACAGAATGGATTCCACTATGTTTCTTTCTTTCTTTTTACAGTCTTTGTTTCACAGTTTGGTTTCTCCAAGGTAAGTATTGCTACTCTGGCTTTCTTTTGGCATCCGTCCGTGTTTCACCATCCCCTCACTTTCAATCTGCAGGTGTCTCTAGGTCTCAAACGAGTCTTGTAGGCAGCCCATAGACGGGTCTTGTCGTTGTCTATTTATTCTGATACCTTATGTCTTGTGGTTGGAGCATTTAGTCCATTTACATTCAAAGTAATTATTGATAGAGGGGTGCCTGGGTGGCTCAGTCAGTTAAGCATCTATTGATTTCAGCTCGGGTCATGATCTCAGGGTCATGGGATTGAGCCCCTGTGTCATGCTCTTTCTCTCCCTCTCACTCTCTCTCAAAAAAAAATTATTGATATATATTTCTTGCCATTTTATTACTTGTTTTGTCATTGTTTCTGGCGATTTTCTCTGATCCTTTCTTGTCTTGTCACTTTTGGTCTCTCCTCTGCTGTTTCACGATGGAATGTTCAGAATATATCTGATCCAGTGTGTCATTCAAAGCCATCATTTCCTTGTTGATTTTCTGTTTACATGATCTGTCCATTGATGTAAATAAGAAGTTAAAGTCTCCTATTGTTGTGTTATTATCAGTTCCTTTATGTTTGTTATTTTATATATTTGGGTGCTCCCACAAAAATATTTACAGTTGTGATATCTTATTGGATTGTCCCCTTTATGATTCTATAATGCCTTTCTTTGTCTCTTTCGACACACCATATTTCAAATAACAAGTATTTTGACATAGTTCAAATATATTTTTGTGACTACGTATTTTTATGACTTTATAACACATCAGAGACAAATGCGAAGGTAATGTTTTTAAACTTTATTTTAAAAAACATTACAGACTCACAAAGTTGCAAAAATAGCACAGAGAGGTCCCGTGTGCTCTTCACCCCGTGTCCCTCAACGGTTACATCTTATGTAACTGTCATACAGTATTTAAACCAGGACAAATGATGTCTGTACCACGTGTGTGGGTAGTGACATGCCATTTTAGCACACCTGTAGATTTGCGGAGCAGTTGCCACAATTAGGAGTGATTATTTTCACCCTGGTTATCTTAGGTGCTAATTCACTAAGCTCCTGACGCCTAGGAGAGACTCCTTTTCCTGTCTGGGTAGGAGACAGTTTCATTAGAAGGCAGGTAACATTATATGTGGGATTCAGAGAATAATTGGGCTCAATAAGCCGTTGGCTCTTATTTCTGGGATGCCTGCATTTAAAATTTCACAACTCATTTTGGAACAGCTTATTATTAAAAGAAGACTTCATCTAAATAAGGCTGGTGTGGGATGTGTGTATGTGTTTGTAGTATTACTCTAAAAACTCCTTTGGGGCGCCTGTTTGGCTCAGTCGGTTAAGTGTCTGCCTTTGATCTCTGGGTCCTGGCATCCAGCCCCACATCGGGCTCCCCTCCCCGCTCAGCGGGAAGCCTGATGTTCCCTCTCCCTCTGCTCATGCTTTCTCTCCCTCTCTCAAATAAATAAATAAAATATTAAGGAAAAAAACCCCAAACTCTTCTGAACACTTGCCTCCCTTCGACCTCTCCTTCTTACCTTATCTTTTGACTAACAAAGTAAGCATTTTTTATTGACATGTTGAAGAAAAGCAAACTCACGCACAGTTTGACAGCAGGAACTTAGACTATTTTAAGTAACTTCCTATTTAAACATTTTTTTATTGGAATCTCAGTAAGAGCCTTTTATAAGTTTAGGCATGGAGTACAGAGTTGTCTTCACTGTACCTGTAACTGTTTTTATTTCTAAAGATATTGTAAGTTCCTGGGGACCAAGTGCCTCCCACAATGCCTTGCACACATTAAATGAGAAACTGGTAGGTCGGGCACTGTGTTCACAGGGATGATTTTGATCATGCTCTTGGTCCCTCTTTATTGGAACCACTCAACTTTTGGGGAACCGGGCTGGCTCAGTCAGTAGAGCATGTGTCTCTTGATCTCTGGGTTGTAGGTTCGAGCCCCACCTTGGACGTAGAGATGACTTAAAAATAAAATCTTAAAAAAAAAAAAAGTCCCTCAACTTTCTAATCTGATCATTGGCTTCTTAAGTCAATGATACAGACTCTGCAGTCAACATTTCCAATAGTTTGAGCCGATTTGATAAGATGACCTCATTTTATCTCTGCTTGAATCAAGCATTCTCTAACACAGAGGATCCCGTGGTGGTCAGAGAAGCGGCTTCTAATTATGCTGTTTTGCATCACTGTCAGAAAAGGTGAAACTCCGTTTTCCCTCCCATATAGTTTTCTAGATAATTGAGGATTTTGTCAGATGAGCTTTGCTCTCTTTCTTTGCTTCAGAATTTTACTACTGAATGGAACAAAAAGGTGCTCTCAATATGATACAGAAAATGAAGGTTGTTTTTCCCCATCTTTTCAGGTATCAATCTCTTGTTACAGAAGTCTGGCTCTGTTCATAATTCCACTTTTAACTGAGTTTAAAAGATTTTTTTAAAAAGGTTTTATTTATTTATTTGACAGAGATAGCCAGCGAGAGAGGGAACACAAGCAGGGGGAGTGGGAGAGGAAGAAGCAGGCTCACAGCAGAGGAGCCTGATGTGGGGCTCGATCCCATAACGCCGGGATCACGCCCTGAGCCGAAGGCAGACGCTTAACTGCTGTGCTACCCAGGTGCCCCCAAAAGATATTTATTTTTATAGCTTTTTTTTTTTTTTTTTTTTTTTTTTAAGTGAGGACATCAGGGAAGGGTAGAGCAAATCTTAAGCAGGCTCCACACTGATCGTGGAACCCAATGTGGGGCTCCATCTTCCAACTCTGAGATCATGACCTGAGCCAAAATCATGTGTCACATGCTTAACCGACTGATTCACCCCAGTGCCCCAAAGATGATATTTATTGTTGAGAAGAATTCTAGTCCTTTAGTACTAATACTTGCATCAGGGGCATTTGGCCAGAAGACTCCAAAATAATACCATTGTGCTCCATAGAACTTCTTGGGAAATTCACTGTTGCCTGAATTTTGATTCTAATGTCATTCTGACTGCTTCAAATCCAGATCATTTCACACTATGTGATGTTTTAAAGTATCATTCTCAATTTATGAGGATTAATCATGTTACTATTTTTTAAAATATTTTGAGAGGAAGCAGGGGGAAGAGTGGAGGGAGAGGGAGAGAAAAGAGTCTCAGACTCCAGCCTGAAGGCAGATCCTGATGCAGGGCTGGATCCCATGACCCTGAGATCAAGATCCCGATGCAGGGCTGGATCCCACGACCCTGAGATCAAGACCTGGGCCGAAATCAAGAGTCAGATGCTTAACTGACTGAGCCACCCAGGCGCCCCAATCATGTTATTTTTAAAAGCTAAAAAACCATGTACAGGGGCGCCTGGGTGGCACAGCCGTTAAGCGTCTGCCTTCAGCTCAGGGCGTGATCCCGGAGTTCTGGGATCGAGCCCCACGTCAGGCTCTTCCGCTGGGAGCCTGCTTCTTTCTCTCCCACTCCCTCTGCTTGTGTTCCCTCTCTCGCTGGCTGTCTCTCTCTCTCTCAAATAAATAAATAAAATCTTTAAAAAAATTTAAAAAAAAAGCTAAAAAACCATGTATAGAACATTATCCCAGTATTTTTACATACACACATGCCCGGGGTGAGGAAGACTAGAAAGGAATATTCCAAAGTGGAAAGAGTGGTAATTTCTGAATGGTGATGATTTTTATTCTCTTTATTGTATTTTTCCAGAATGTCTAAAACGAATGTGTATTTCTTTTATAATCAGAAAAAAGATACCATTTTAAAGAGCGATATCCATGGGGGACTTTTAATAGATGCTTATTTAATAAGTATACTTCTCATTCTCCTTTCCCTTCTATTCTTATCATAAACCAATGTCAACAACAAAATCCAGAAAAGGCTTTTTTTCCCCCTTAAGTATAGTTGACACACGGTGTTAGTTTCACATATAGGATATAGTGGTTCGACAAGTGTGTACATTACACATTACGCTGTCTCCACAGGTGGCAGCTACCGTCTGTCCCCATGCATTCCTATCACAATATCACTGACTCTATTCCTTATGCTGTGCCTTTTATTCCTGTGATTTTCTCCTTCTGTAACTGGAAGCCTGTATCTCCCCAGAAAAGTTAACTTAAAAAAACTGTACATATGTATCTTTATTTTGTGCATATTTGTCCCCAAGTGGGGCCTGTTGCATGCTGTCTTTCTCCTCCTTTCCTAGAAGAAGCCCTAGAAATCCCAGCCCAAGACGCCCAGGGTACAACTTGCTGGGGTATGTGCACAAGAATTCTACCCTTCATGGAATGAATATCTCCAATAAGTTTATCCAGCCCATGGCTAAAGAGCTTGTACTGACATTTTGTTGTTTTTTCTTTCATTAAAAATTTGGGACGGGAAAGGTCTGTTTCTTTGGAAAGAGGGATCTGAAAGACAGGCCATGTCATTTTGGTTTTGGTGCCTACCTACCCTTTACTTTTATAGACTTGAAATGAGTCCTTTTTGGCTCACCTCCCCAGAAGACAAAAAAGGAGGGGGGAGGAGGGTATGTCCTGCCTGGCAAGTCCAATATCACAAAAGGGAAATAACCTAGCTGGCATTGGACATGGAGGAAGAAAGGTTGGGAAATCTCCAGTGAATTCCAGTCGTAGGAAAAGAAAAACAGTCGAACTCGCAGTTCGCAGAAGCAGCGATAACCTCAGGTGATGTTGACCCCGCGGGGGTACAGAGCGCACTTCAAGGAACAGGGTTCTGAACACGGTCCTGGGCTACCTGCACCCATTCATTGCAATGGCCTGGGGGACCTGTGAAACATCCAGGTTCCTGGGCCCATACTCTGCATTTTCCCAGGCTTCACTTCTGCCATATTCAAGTTTGAGAACCACAGTCTCCACTTCTAGTGATTTTTAAACCTGCGGGAGGTCCTCGCTGTTTTCACCTGAGTATTATTTAAGCACAGATGTCACAATGGGGGCTACTTAAAAGGCCATGTAGAAAGTTGTCTACTGTGGGACGTCTGTGAATTTTCTCATTGTCCCCAAAGGGACGTGGACTGAGACGGAGGGGGGAAAAATCCCGGGAAAATTCCAAGCCACACTTTTACATTCCTCGATCCAAATAGGTTTCAGTGTAATCCATGGTCAATATCCAATTTCCACTGAGTGTTTTTAAGGCTCCCAGACCATGAAATATCTTTTGTTCCAGGGAAAGCTAGCTGAGGATGCCAGGAAGATTCTTAAGGCAAGAAAATGCCTCTTGGACAATTTGTCTATAAACTCAGGGAAACAGGATTTCTGGGTGCTTCCATGGACTTCAGGACAGGCAAAAAGCATCTCAAATAAATATCCTCCCCTTAAAACTGCTGTATTGCAGGATTATTAACAACAGCCAAAATGTGGAAGCAATCCAGGTGTTGACTGAAGGATGAGTGGATAAAGAAAGTGTGTGTGTGTGCGTGTGTGTGGTTATTCAACCATAAGAAGATTTCACCATTTGTGACAACGTTGATGGCATTATGCTAAGTGAAACAAGACAGATAAAGACAAATATTGTATGACGTCATTCATATGTAGACTCTTAAAACAATGACAGAAACCAAGCATATAGATACAGAGAACAGATTGTTGGTTGCCAGAGGTGGGGGCTGGGCAAAATGGGTGAAGGGGGTCAGAAGGAACAAACTTCCAGTGGTAAAGTAAATAAATCCTGTGGTTGTAATATACAGCATGGGGACTATAGTTAATGATATTGTACTGTGTATTTGAAAGTTGCTAAGAGTAAAATTTCTCGTCACAGAAAAGGATTTTGTAGCTGGTGATGGATGTTAACTAGACTTTTCATCCTTTCATAGTGGATACAAATATTGAACTACGTTGCACATCTGAGAGTAATACAATGTTACATGTCCATTATGTCTCAATTTAAAAATGGGTGCTAAGGAAAAACTCTGCTATGAATTTTCCAAGATCTTTTTTTCTAACATGTATTTAATTTACGGTTGGGAGTTCAGGGAGCAACATCTAGGTCTTGCATTAGGTATTTTTTTTTTAGCACCTGCTTAGGCTGGAGGATCTGGCCATATACTATAACTGCCAATGTCTTCTCCACCTGCAACTCCCATGGGGCAATTAAGAACCCATGAACTCTATTTTTTACTAGGAGACCATCTAATCCCTAAGGTAATTTAAGAGCATTATTCTGTTTGCTGATATTCATAATTATCATCACTCAGTAGTGATTAAGAGGCTGCATTTGGATAACAAAACGCCAACAGTCCTCTTGTCCTGAGATGAAAAGATTGTCCCTCATTTTGACCGTTGAGCTGTCGCTGTCGAGCAAATCAGAGACCTAAACACTTGCGGTATTATAATGCTTTTATCGCTCAAGGTCAATCCTAGTCAGTTCCACAGCTAAGACTCCTTGAATCAAAATATCGGACCACACTCCCTTAACAGGCATTTGATTTAAATGTTAGCTGCCACCGAGGATGGCCCTTCAGAATTGGGGACGGCACCTTCGAAGGGTTTCCTTTGAGAGCTAGACAAGTCTGCCTCTTCAGGGAGCAGACGCTCGTTGAGCTCTATGCTTGAAACTGCTACCTGCTGTTTGTGGTGAATTTCTGGTTTCTGTTTGGACAAGCGAGAAAACAACAGGTTTAGGAAGGTAACGTCTCCCCCGAGTTCCAAGTGATCTCATTTGCAAGATTGTTAGACGCTGAAAAAAATGGAGCCGCTAGGAATCCAGGAAGTCTTAATGAGGAAGTGTCACACCTCCAGATTTGAGCGATGTATCAACAAACCATTGAACGCTTAATTGGAAAAGTGTTCCGTTTGAAATTCCACTCTGATTCTCTTGGTGCATGGAGTTTTTTTGGTTTGTCTGCTTTGTTTTTGTTCTTTACCATTGATTCTGAAGTCTGGCTCCTAAGGGAAAGAGAAATGTGTGCTAACCGAGACACCGCACAGGGTTAGCAAGCTTGTTCTGTAACCGCCCAGATAGTAAGCATTTCAGGGTTTGCGGGCCACACAGCCTCTGTTGGCAACTATTCGTCGCTCCTGTGGTGTAAAATCAGACACAGACCTACACCAACACTAAGCATGGCTATGTTCCACTCAACAACACTGAAATTGGAATTTCATGTAATTTTCTCACGTCACAAACTACTTACTACTCTCTCGATTCCCCATCACTCCATCCCCCGACCATCCATAGCTTGTGACCAAAACAGGCAGCTGTCTGGATTTGGCCCCCCGGGACGTAGTTTGCTCTTCTCTGACACGGAGCATCAACACCGTTGTTTTTTGTTTTGTGTTTAGAATTTCATTCACCACGGGCCAAGCTTCTACAGCTGGCTTTGTTATGAATTTTGCTTTCTCCCCAAGTCCCCGCTGATACTGTCCGTCGCGTTCTTGCCTTTGGACTGTGACCAGAGGCCGTTTTCTACAGCCCGCCACGATCATCAGAAGCAAGGGTACTGTTCAAACGTCAGGATTGCCGCAATGGGAAAGAACAATAACACAGTGACGTGAGCCATTTTTGATGATCTAGGAAAGCCGATGCCTATTCGTGCCCGCCGGTTTCTTATGGAAACCGACAATGAGAGCGTTCATGGGTGGCGTACACCCTGCGTTGTGGAGACATCCCTAGGTGCTGAATGCCCTGCAGTGTGCAGAGGAGAAAGGACACTGTACCATGAGCTACAGCCAGTCAGCGGGTGAGACTTGCAAGACAGGTTTTCTCCCCTGCGGTGTTAGCCGTGTTAGCGAAGGATCTCCTGGTGTTGAACTCTTTGACCCTGTTGAGAACAACTAAGAGAACAGCTGTAAGATCAGTATTCCCCAACCTTTCCTACTAACAGGCTTCTAGGTCTCTCGGCCTGAGTTTTTAGTGAAATCTTTACATGTAGGCATTCCAGAAAAATACATCCAGCCCCTCGGGAGCTGGCATGCGATCCCTCGCTGATGGAGCACATGTTTCAAACTGAGGTTATTAAAGATGGTGTTGGGTGTCCGCCTGGGAGATGGCCCTTCACTGTGGGAGGGTGGGAGGTGGCTGGGGAACTGCCCTGCCAGCTAACCGAACTGCGGGCGGGATTCCTGGCCTGAACCCAGACGTTAGAGCGCCTCATAGCTCATAGGGAACCTGACAGGCAATTGTATTATGAAAGCTGACGTGCTGAATGGACTGCTTTTAACGATATTCTTTACCTGTCTCTTTGTGTTAAAGTGGGAACAAGCAAGGGGACAGAGTGGAGAGTCGGGGAAGGCGGGAGGGGGGTGGCAGGTGGAATAAAATATCGGTGGTTTCATGTGTGGAGCTGATGTAGACTGGGTAACAAGAAAGGGTTGCACAGAACAAATCTCTTTTGTTCCCTGTCATCTTTAAATGAGTGTCAAAGTAGGCAGGGGGGCTTTGACCGTTAACCGCACAATTTAGCCGGCCTGTTGTGTCCTGCGGGCCCCACCTCCTTGGGGTTTCTCAGATTAGAAAAGAAGGCCCCAGCCCCTTATAAATGGGCCATCTCTTGTTCTTTGTGTCCAGACTGCCCAGTGTGAAATCCACAGTGACGTTAAATGTTTTCTAATGAATAATTCCTGAAAGGAAATGGAGGACTATATGTGTAATGGATTGTAGCGCATTAAAATGTTTTATTTTGCGCACAAAAATGTTGTCCTTCACAAGCACCACGATTGTTGCAAAAAGGCCTTTGTGACGGACCTGTTTCAATGGATTATCTGCAAGCGTTTCTATCCCAAATGGGAATCAAAGGCTGCCTTTGGCAAACTAATGTTTTTCAAGATGGCAGCCATGAAACACAGTTAGTATTTAAAGTTGCGGGTTTAAAAGGAATGTTTGAACTCGGGAGATTTTCTCACTTACTTTCCCCGCTTTTGATTCGAGAAAGTGAAGCGGCTGCCCCCGACCTCTGTCCTGTTCTGGCAGCCGAATGGTCAGACTTTACAAGATCCTTGGAGCCTAGTTCTTAGAGACAAGCAAAGGGGTCCCAGGAATGGGTGGTAGACACTTTTTCTTTGGCTAAACTTCATTTTTCTTCTTCTTCCTCTTCTGGATGTGTGCGGATACACATGAGATTGCAGGGAATTTCAAATGAGATCTTGTTGTGATCTCAAGAAGTTCCCTATGGGTTTCACTGGGGAAATTATTGGGATTTGAGCGGCTCTTCAGTGTCTAAGTACAGAGACCCCTGGGTTTGTGCACTAGCCCTGATCGGTTTATAACAAAACTAATGGGAGTCTCTGTGCTTCTTAAATTGGGGTGAAGTCCGCTTTAGCTTCAGGGCTATGTGGTTGCCAGTTAGCCAATCACCATGGCAAGGGTCTGCACTCCCCCTGTCTCTGTCTCTGGAACTTTACTAATGGGGAGCTATTCGTAAATAGAGTAATTAGCAAATAGAGACAGAACAGCTGTGCTTTGCTGATGCTGACAGACTCAGCTTCTGTGAAGGGTCTAGTTTTCCAACTTTTTAGTTATCTGTCTTCACAGGAGAGAGGATAAGTGTGCTTGCTCCCCAGAAAAAGTCTCCGTGGCCCTCACGGAGGATGTGTGAAGTGTAGCCAAAAACATCCACCATGTGGCTTTTCTCCACAAGAATGAAATATCGTTGGGGGAAAGAAACCAATAAGCGCTCCGCTTCTGTGAATTAGGCATGTCAACAGAAGTAGGTCTTGACTGCAAGACTCTGCCTCACATCCTTGTTGAGTTCTGAGCTCTAGACATGTGGCTACCGCGGGTTGTGTGCTGGAGGGGAAACAGAAACAAAAACAACATTTCTGGAAAGTACCTCAGAGAACCGATCTAGTCGCCTTTCCAGCCCACGAACAGAATTCCCGTCTACTGAGTAGTTCTCTTTTGGTTTGTCCTATTTCTCTGCCTTCCCTACAAGCTTCAGTGAATTTCCGCATGAGACAAGACCTCAGCAATTCGGCCGCCCCATGTACAATTTTATAAAGAATAAGTGAAGAATGAAAGCATGGAATTCATCACAGGGACTGCGGTGCCATATTCTTTTCCTTGAGAGGGAACACAGCAGAAATAGGACATGTGATGTTTTTATTTTTTTTATTTTTTTTTAAAGATTTTATTTATTTATTCAACAGAGATAGAGACAGCCAGTGAGAGAGGGAACACAAGCAAGGGGAGTGGGAGAGGAAGAAGCAGGCTCATAGCGGAGGAGCCTGACGTGGGGCTCGATCCCGTAACGCCAGGATCACGCCCTGAGCCGAAGACAGACGCTTAACCGCTGTGCCACCCAGGCGCCCCGGACATGTGATGTTTTTAAAAGTCTTCTTATTATGGGCTGTAACCCACATACTGAAAAGTGCATAAAATAAATGTGCAGCTTTGTTATTATAAGGCACACACCGACCTAGAACATTCTAGCCCTCCGGAAACCCTTCATGTGCCTCTTTCATTCCGTTTCCTGCATACCCACTTAAAGAGAACCACTGTTGGGATTTTCATGATCTGTTTCTGAACCATGTGCGGAGCATTTGCAAACAAAAGTTACAGCTTTAAAAAAAAAAAAATCAGCCTAGTTTCACCAAGTGGAAGCCTCTAGGTGAGTCTCGCTGGCACAGAAATGAGCGGTTATGTCTTAATGTGCATTATGAAAAGTCCCTAGCAAAGCCAAGACATCGCTGGTTAGACGCTATCACTTAGGACAAGATCAGAGTAGGCCCTGTAAATCCTGGCGCAGTGCGCACACAGACCCAAACTGAAATGTACAGGATTCATTAATAATTGGGGTGGGTTTTAAAAAATTTTTTAATTCTTTAAAATTTTTTTAATTTTTTTTTTGGTGGAGGGGAGTAGATTGCTTTCTGTTTGCGTTTGGAAAGAGAAAGCAGACATCCAATGACATTTATGGCTCAGCTACTAAAGCCTTTGTAATTCTGTCCGCAAGAAGGAGCGTTTTTACCCAAATACTACAAGTCACCAAATAATCGTCGGGAAATATCAGGGTAAGCTGCCGGTCGTTGGTTATTTCATTGAGGAAGGGCACAGCTCCATTGACTGAGATTTACTGAACCCACATATCCTGGTATTCAGTGGAAAGTTTTACAGTCTGTGCTCTATTTGAGCCAAGACATCCTCTTTTTTTCTTCTGAATTTAAATTTTATTATTTAAAAAACAAACAAAAAACCTCTATCCACTGTGTTGTGTTTGGTTTCATTGGTTACAAGCAATAGAAACAGCCCTCATTTATTCCAAAAAGGAAGTCCTTTTTCTCTTCTGACCGGAGAGGCAGGCAGTGAGGATGGTGTGTCCCCAGTACACATCACACGGTCACTACGGTCTTTGTAAAGCCTCTCTGCAGATTTGTTTTGCTTTATTCATCTCTGCCATTTAGAGACTCCCCAGCCCCAGTGCATTTGGTATGCTTCTGTAACGTGGCTGTGTCCATATGCAGCATGCAACTTTGCTGTTTTTTGTTTTTTGTTTTAAGATTTAGTTATTTTTAGAGAATGTGTTGGTGAGGGGGCAGTGCAGAAGGAGGGAGAGAATCCACAAGGAGATTCCTCGCTGAACACGGAGGCTGACATGGGGTCTATCCCAGGACCCTGAGATCATGACCTGAGCCGAAACCAAGAGTCGGCAGCTCAACGGACTGAGCCATCCAGGCGCCCCCTTGCAGCTTTGTTTGGCATGCAAGTTAGCTGTGCGTGAGTTAAATGGTACATTTGTTTCTTCTTCCTTCATAATGCATTTGTTGTCTTTCCAAGATGCTGTGAGACTGTTCCCCAGGTGCCTCTCCCATGCTTCCCCAGTCCCTAGTGATAGACGCTGAACTTGCCTCCAAACCGAGAGGTTGGCAATGGCTATTTTCCTTCTTTACATGCCTGTAATTGAGATCTAAGTGCCTGGAAAGCGCAATCGGGAAGCCTGAGCTGTGTTTTCCACCTCCTGGCTAGAGATGGGAACGTCTTATTGGACTGTCCCACCTGAGACCTTCCAGTCGGGAAGAGGACGTCCCCCCCACCGCCCCGGGGAAAATGAGAGGAGACGTACAGGTGCTGGGAGGGGAGAAACAGTTATCTAGCCTCACAGTGGAAAAAGGAAATAAGAATTCTTTCGGGCTCAGTGTGACCAGTCAGCGGGGAGAGTAGATAGACACTAGACATGGGAATCCAGTATCTGCACGTACCACATTCCCTCATGTAACTGTGTCTCATTCCTGTCCCAGTCCCTTCCGGGCCCATGTGCATCCATATTTTGTAATCATAGTGCACCTGTACATTTGTATTCTGTTGCCCTCACTTAAAAGGGAGAGAACATTGGTTACATAATCTTCATAAGCATTATTTTAACATATGACAGTGTTGCCTTTCTAAGGGATGGTCGAAATTTACAATGCTTCTCATGCTGCATTTGGCTGCAATTTCATCTCAGCCTTGCCAGTATTGTGTATTATTGTTTCCCTTGCCCTTTTTTTGGTAATAACGTGGTGCTGTTGCAGTTTTCCTCTGTATGAATTTAATTGATACCGATGTTGAGGACCCAAAGGTAACCTTTGGCCAGTGTGCCAGGAACTGCACTGCTGGAAGCAATAACGCGGCTCAACATGGGAGTGCTTCCTTATTCTAGATTTGTTGCCAAACTGAAAATATTTCTCCGGCAGATGATGGTATCTAGGCAAAACCAAAGTAGACCAAACTTCTATCTACAAAGATGGTTTTGGGACGCTCTTCTGAGTCCTTTTCTTCCATCTCCTCCTTCCCTGGGGCTTCGAGAGCCTCCGTGGAGATGGTGAGCTTGGAGCTGGGTGCAGGGAGTCTGAAATCAAGTGGTTGGTATGAATCCTGCCTCCCTCATTTACCCCCTCTGGGTCTTGAATATTTTAGTGTAGGTTTTCCCTTTTGAAAAATCGAGGTCCTAGCACTTATCTCACAGGAGTGAGCTCTTTGAGAATTAAAGGAGATAAGACAGTCAACATGATTGAGGCTGTGAGCCTTTGCCAATGCGTGGGGAGCATTTGTGACCCATCAGTCGCGATAGGAGGGGGATGAGCGGCTTCTGTGGGCCTCCCCAGCACCCAGACATGCCATCCCAGAACTTGTCATGCTTTTTCTTCTCAATTCGCTTCTTTCGCCGAAACTTCTTAAAACTACATCCCATCAGCCTTCATTTAAGCACTACTGTTTATCTCAAAGCAAAGGAATCCAGAGATGAATTTTTATTTTTTTAATTGAATTTTTTTTTCATTTCAAATTTTTTTAAATTCTGGAAGAGATTGGGGCGCCTGGGTGGCACAGCAGTTAAGCGTCTGCCTTCGGCTCAGGGCGTGATCCCAGCGTTATGGGATCGAGCCCCACATCAGGCTCTTCCGCTATGAGCCTGCTTCTTCCTCTCCCACTCCCCCTGCTTGTGTTCCCTCTCTCGCTGGCTGTCTCTCTCTCTGTCAAATAAATAAATGAAATCTTTAAAAATAAATAAATAAATTCTGGAAGAGATGAATTTTTAGCCAGTGCCAAAGTTCGTCCAAGATGCAGAAAGTTTTGGAGAAATTGAGGGAGTCTCTTTTCTACACCCCTCAAGTCTAGCCATGTAGGGATCCTTGAGACTGCTCTAGGACTGGCTTAGAACCCATTGCAGCTGGGAGTTTTATTTTGTGGTTGAAGTAGAATGACCAAACCTCAAGATTCCAGAAAAATCTGGCCATAGCTCCGGATGGAAGACAAATGCGTGTTGTTTTCAGCCAAAAGCAGAAAAACCTAGCTATAAATTCAGAGGGAAAAAGTACAATGTTGAGCACTGAAACAGAGGAGGACACTTGCATTTGCTAGGTAAGAGCCTAAATTGAATAGGGAAAGAGGGATGAGTTTGAAGGGACAGATGTGGGTTGAATCCAGGGCTCTGCCCCTTATCGGCTACAGAAAGTTAGTCAATTCTATTGTTATGTCTTTTTGTCTTTTGTTATCTACTTCTTCCAGAAGAGGGGCTCAGGTTTATTCAGCGACACATCTGTAGTTGTCTCCTACTCTTACGACAAATCTATGAAGGAAACATTATGACCCCATGTAGAAATGAGAAACAATTCTATTCCTTAGTTTCTAGGAACGAAAGCCCAGACAAGTGAGCTTGAGTTTATTTTGTTACCACAAACTCCAGAGGATGCAAGAAGAAGTAAATCGTGCTGGAGTCCTAGATCCTATAAAGGAAAATTTCATTTTTGAAGAAGACTTTATTTATTTATTTACTTAGAGAAAGAGAGCGTGAGCAGGGGGGAGGGGCAGAGGGAGAGTGAGAGAATCCCAAGCAAACTCCCCACTGAGCGTGGAGCCAGATGTGGGGCTTGACCCTGAGACCCTGACCTGAGCTGAAATCGAGTCCGATGCTTAACTGACTGAGCCACACAGGCACCCCAAGGAAAAAAAATTCATTTTTATGTACTAAACTTCATCAGGTATTTCTCTGCAGGAAAAACTGCATAAGAAAATCAAGAGACAAAGGACAAACTGGGGCAAAGGGCTAACTTCCTAACTCCACAAAGAGGTCATTCAAATAAAAGACAAAACTAAGTTCCTTATTAGAATCTAAGGAAAGATGTGAGTGGGCAAATAATCGAGAAAGAAATACAAAAGCCCAATAAACCTGCAAAAAAGATGCCCCCATCGGCTTGCAGTTCACAAAATGCTCCCGTCTCCAGCTCTGTGGTGACAATGCAAAAGGTCCGTCTAACGGTATTGGAGAAACTTGGGGGGAAAACTGCATTTTCATACCCACTTTGTTGAAGGGAAAGTTGGAGTGATCTTTCTGATGCATGTTTGCTAAGCTGGCTCTCCCAATTGTCTTTTGATCCAGCCGCTCCTCTCCTATAAAAGCTTCCTACTGGTTCTCTCGCAATAAATAAATAAAATAAATAATAAATAAATAAATAAATAAATAAATAAAAATGCCAAGCTGCAACTGGCAGGATGCCCATGACAAATGGCCCATGACGCCAAAAACTAAAACTAACCTAACGTCCATCTGTAGGAATGGCAGCTCCTCAAGGACAAGGCTATTTTCCTGGCCTGTGCATTGGTGCATCCCAACTGAAGCGTCTAGAATTGAACTTGACACATAAAAAAAAATGAGCTCCATGAATGTTAGTGGATAATTGAAGGTGGTATACAATGAGTATGCAGTCACACACACACACACACACACACACACACACACAAATAGGTCGTTCTTGCTGCTATTGAAAGCTATCTGGATATATTAAGTGAGAAAAAAAGCAAGAGGCCATATGCCATGTAGTACATGGTTCTGTCCGTGTAAATAGAAAAGTGTTACAGGTATGTAAACGTTGAAGAAGGACAACAGTAAACCTTATGGGAAAGGGGCTGAGGTTTAAAAAGATGAGAAAGTCTTTATTTTGGGGAACCGTTTGACATTTAAAAATTGAGTGACCCAGGCACCCCATTACCTGTACAATCAGGCATTCGACTCCTGATTTCGGCTCGAGTCATGATTTCAGGGTCATGAGATTGAGCCCCACGTCAGGCTCCACACTCAGCGGGGAGTCTGCTTGAGATTCTCTCTCCCTCTGCCCCTCCCCCTGCTGGCACGTGCACACATGCTCTCAAATAAAATTTTTTTAAAAAATTGTACAGATACATTAATTTATGACAGTTTCCCCCTCCTCCACGCACATGCATACCATGGGGCAGGAAGTATGACCAGATCTAATGGAATCAGGCAGTTATAGAACAATTAGTGTTTGTCCCTCTCTAGGACCACCAGCCCATGCCTTTGCCTCTGTGTGGGCTAGCACGGCCAGCCTCACTGTGTTCATAACCTTGCAATTTGTACACCTCCATGGTAAAAAGAGTGGAGTGTCTTAGATGCCCCCCAGCTGGGTTCTGCCTCCTCATCTTCCCAGGGGAGAGCCATGCCCTGGCCCACTTGTGATGAGTTCAATTCACGTCTTCAACAGAGGTGGGAAGGAAGCAGAGTGCCCGGGAAAGGAGCGTAGGTGGAGAGGCAGTTGCTGTCAGCTCTGCCATGCTGAGGTTCAAAGGGGGCAATGACATGGTCAGAGTCACAGCAGTGGGGCGAGCCTGTAGACTGATCCAAAGCCTGCGTCCTTTCTGCAACCTGTCACTGAACTTCTGTTTCGACTTTCACCCACGGGGGAAAATACCTTCTACGGGATGAGTTGTCATGGATATTTCATGAGATATCTGTCAACAGCGCGGTTACTGTGCACATGGGACATGCTCAGTAAATAGAAAGGGCTGTTACCCACATCAATATTATATTTTATTGGCAGGAGGAATACATTTGGATAAAGCAATGTTGATTATCTTTCTTTAAACTGTGATATCTCCCAGACCAATGGCTTTAACTGCAATGCCATCTCTTCGAATTCTCTAGATTGTTTTTTTTTTAAGATTTTATTTACTTATTTATTTGAGAGAAGGAGTGAGAGAGCACAAGCAGGGGAATAGAAGAGGGAGAAGCAGACTCCCCACTGAGCAGGGAGCCTGACTCGGGGCTCAATCCCAGGACCCTGGGATCATGACCTGAGCCAAAGGCAGACGCTTAACTGCTGTGCCACCCAGGCACCCTATCGATTGTTTCTATCTACACAAGGTAAAGGATTGTCATAAAATTCTAATTCACTCAACAAATTTACTGAGTGCCTCTTATGTGGCAAGAACTGAACTAGAAGCTGGGGGTACGACAATGAACAAGATTTACTCTTGAGAAGTTTCTAGAAAAGGTCAGCCTAAGATCAAGAAATCGTGATTAACTGTAAGTTGTAGAAAGTCCTATATAAATGGGTGCAGAGATCCTGACTATTAGGGACATTTACTTATAATTTTTGCTTTTGAATAGATAATATAGTTAAAACATACAAAATCCAAAAGGTGCAGACAGGTATACAATGAAACTTAAGCCTCTTTCTCCAGAAGGAGCCACTGCTGCCAATCTCTTGGGCATCTTTCAGGGAGATGTCACCACTTGTAAGGATATATGTATGTGTGTGTATATTTCTTAAAAATTGTGGCAATCTATTCAGGAGATTCTCTACCTCTATGATCCACTGTATTGCCTATACCATAATTTAATTTATTCGTTCCTTATTAGTGGGTATTTAGATTTAATCTAATGAAAATAAATTACCTGATACTGAATTTCTGGAATAAATCTAACTCGGTCATGTTTTACTCTTCCTTGATTATTATTATTATTATTATTTTCTAAAGAATATCATTTTTTAAGATTTTATTTATTTTTTGAGAGAGAAGGACAGAGGGGAAGGAAGAAGGAGAGAATTCCAAGCAGACTCCATGCCGAGTGCAGGGCCTGATTCAGGGGCTCCATCTCATGACCCTGAGATCCTGACCTGAGCTGAAACCAAGAGTCGGATGCTTAACCGACTGAGTCACCCAGTCACCCCTATTCCTTTATTATTTTATTAGGTTTGGCTTGCTAATCATTTATTGAGGAATTTGTATTGATGTACCTAAGTGAGATTGGTCTCGTTTCTTTCATATATTCGTACACATATATACAATATATGTATAACTTAATACAAATCACCTGTATGCCTCCACCTAGTAGAAGATATGAAGCACAATCTTGGTTTTCATGGTAGTTTTACCACCTATGCCTATATTCTCAAGAAGTATATTGCTTGATTTTGCTTGTTTGGGACATTTGTTAAAATAGAATCAAGCCATATATATATTCCCATGGGCCTTGCTTTCTTTGAACAAGGCTCGTTTTGAGCTTAACCCATGCTGATGAGCACAATGGTGATTCATTCACTTCCATAGCTGCGCACAGGATCGTGGTTGAATTAAACATCTTTGTTGAGTCTTCCTACCCAAGATTTGGCATGTATTTCTATTTCTTAAAGTCTTCATTTGTGTCCTTCTGGAGTGTGTGAAAAACAGCATGGGTTCTGGGGTGTGGCTGTTCCAGTTTGAATCTTGGTCTGGCATATACTAGTTATGTGGCAAGTTATTTGATCTCCCCATGCCTCAGTTTCCCCACCTATAAAACGAGAGCCAAAGTACCTGTTAACGTCCTGAGTTTGTTGAAAGGTTTCACGTGAATTCCTATGTGAAAAGCACTTGAGACAGCGGCTGGTGCCCTGTAACTCTGTGTAACCGTCGGTGGTCTGACTAGGCAACAGCCATCGTCCTGTATTCTATTAAATGGGGCTGTTCCAGATGCCGCTGGGCACCTCTTGTGCTCGTCCCCCTCTACACGTAAATGAGAGCAGTGAAGTCGCTTGGTCACAGGAAATCCGTCTTCCTCCTTAGCCGGCTATGCGAAATTGTTTTCCAAAGTAGTTGTGACAATTTACACTCCGACCCACAGAGCGTGAGAGTTTCCGTCACTCCACATCTTTGGACGAACTACTGGCGGTTTCGGCAAAGTGCCTGTGCCATTTTACATTCCCGCCAACAGTGGCTGAGGGTTCCAGTTTTCCCACTTCCTCACCAACACTTGTTCTTGCCTGACGTTTTGATTGTAGCCATCCCGGTGGTCGTGACGTGGTATCTCAGTGCGTTTTGATTTTCCTCTTTCATCTCTTTTATTTAACTTTTTTTATTGACGTGGAGTTGATACACACTGTTGGCATGAGTTCGGGATGTACAGCAGCGTGATTGGACAGTTCTGTACGTTGTGCCGCGCTCACCCCACGTGTCGCTCCCAGCTGTCACCGTGCAACACTGTTACAATACAATGCCTATATTCCCTTTGAGGTACCTTTCATCCCCATGACTGTACCTCCCACTCCCTGTCCCCCATTTTGTCCATCCCCTCATCCCCTCTCTTCGACCTCTCTTAATACACAGGTTCCCTGGCGCTTTTCTTGAAAAACAATGTTGAAACTGGGGAGTTTGTCCTGTAGAGTTTCCCAGTCTGGATTTAGGTGATTGTACCCTGCAGCGTCGCTTAAAGTGTTTCTCCTTCTTTGTTATCCTTCAACTGGGAAGGTAGGTCTAGGTCTGTGCTCTTTAAGTTCGCTGAAATTAAATTTTCAATTCCTTAAGCTCCCTCATCATATCTCAAATGCGGATGGGCCATGTGGGGCTAAGGGCTGCTGTGTTGGACAAGGAAGCTAGAGAACGTGTCCATCATCTCAGAGCGTGCTACTGGAGTGTTGACCTAGATGCTTGGTCAGACTCAGCTTTGTAGGACATAAATCCTTTGAGATCTGCCTTATGGCCCAGGCGGTGGTTTGGTCAACTTTTGTAAATAGTCTATGTGCTTTTGAAACAAAATGTATACTCTGTAATGTTTGGGTGCAGTGTTCTTTCTACCTGTGGAAGTTAATTGTGTTGTTCAGATTTCCTGTGTCCTATAGATTTTTTATTATTTATTTATTTATTTATTGTGTGCCATTGTTTTCAGTCAGTTTCTGAGCAAGGTCAGTTAAGCTCTTCCTCTGTGGAACTATTTGAATAAACTACAGTTTAGTACATACACACAGTGGAGTATTTGGAACTGTAAAAAGAAAAGGGGAATGTTGTTAGCAACAAATTTGAGGTGATCACCAGGAGATTTCCTAGTGAAAGACAAATTGGCAAAATAGAATGTAGAATTTGCAAATATATACATAAGGGGGGAAACAAATCTACATGTGCTTGCTAATATTTAAGAAACAGTTTTAGCATTTGAATAATTTTTAAATGGTTATTTACAGAAGATAGAAGGGAATAGGGCTGAAGGGACAGTGATAGAAGCTAGTTCTTTGGATATGCCTTATTTTGTTCTAGGGAACCATATAAAAATGTTTATGTAATTATAGAATAAAATAAAACTTAAAAATTAATCTCCTCAAGTAAGGAAATAAACCTAAATAAATAAAACAAAGGAAATAAACCTAAATGTGTATCTGGTTGCTAATATTGCCACATAGAGATCACTTATTTCAAGGGAGCTTAAAAACACAGAGATTTGCCTGTACAACCCCAGAAAAGTTCACTCCAAAGACAGATAATTAAAAAAAATTCAAACTGTTTTCAGTAATCATATTGGGGATAGTGTTAGTATTATTATTTTGGAGCTATGATGTGTGTATTACGGAAAAAAGCCAATGCTTAATTGATCGTGTTGTTGAACTGGCGTTTTGGATAGGAGAAAGGGGAAGTAATATAAGAAAGATAAGGTTAAGCACAAACCCCTTAGTTATGTATTTGAATTGATAGAATGAACTCATCATGCATTTTGAGATACTTTCTTGCTTCCTGTAAGATGGGGAGCAAGACAAAATGCCCACTCTCACCACTCATATTCAACACAATACTAGAAGTCCTAGCCAGAGCAATTGGGCAAGAAAAAAAAATAAAAGGCATCAGAATTGGAAAAGAGGAAGTAAAACTGGCTCTCTTTGCAGGTAGCATGATTTTACATATAGAAAACCCTAAAGATTCTATCAAAAAATTGTTAGATCTAATCAACAAACCCACTAAACTGGCAGGATACAAAATTGACATGCAGAGATCAGTAGCATTTCTCTACACTATCCATGAATTATCTGGAAAGGAACTAAAACAATCCCATAAAGAATATTTTCTCATGCTCTCTACTAAGAAGACAGAAACAATGACCAACCTAGTAGCAATGAGTATCCCTAAGGTCTGATTTCAGTACCTACCACTTTCCCACAAAGAAACCAGAGCTCATGAAAATATATAAGACAAACCTGAGACAACTTGTCATCCTGATAAGCAAGGAAGCTCTCAAAGACTGTTAAGGCCATGTCAAAAGGACTCAAGAGTCATTTAATAGGTTCCCACTAGCCAAAAATGAGATACTCTGAGCATCAATAAGGATAATAATTGCCATGGGATGACACCCATTAAAACACTTAAGTCCATGAGCTCAAAATGATATTGAAAACTGATGATCAGCTTTGGAGGATGCAATGGAACCAACTCATTATTCTGAAAACTGATAAGCATTTATCCTGCTTTGCCTATTTAAACTGTACCTCAAGGCATCCAAATAGTTTATGGAAAGATCCCAGCTAATAAATGAAGAAGGAGCAGTAGACCTGGAATATTACCATTTTTTACAAACTCCTAAAAAAAATGACCTGTGTGGGAACATTGACTTCTTAAAAGACAGCTAGACCTTCTGTGTCTTCTGCTGGAAGAATTCACTGCCTAGAAAGTCTTTTGGCCAGAACAAATCAGCTCTGTATCTGATCAAGCCCCTAGATTAAACTACCAATTTTTCAGGAAATGCAGGAGAAAGAGGAGCACCTTAAATGAACTCAGAAGAATGCAATCAACAAAATCCAGAATGTGGACAAACTGCCCAATTTCAAGTTGTGAGAAAATAAAGGGAGGGCAGGGGACCCTATTGAATAAGAAACCTGGGAGACACATCAACTAAATACAATATGTGGACCTTGTTAGGATACTGATTTGAATAAGCCAACAGAAAAAAAAAAAGAAAGAAGAAAGAAAAGAAAGAAAAAGAAAGAAAGAAAGAAAGAAAGAAAGAAAGAAAGAAAGAAGAAAGAAAGAAAAAGAAAAAAAAAAGAAACTTGAACATTGGGTATGAAAATCAGGGAATTATTGGGGTGCCTGCATGGCTCAGTCAGTTGAGCATCCTTCTCTTGATTTCGGCTCAGTCGTGATCTCAGGGTCATGGGCTCAAGCCCTGCATCAGGCTCTGTGCCCAGTGGGGAGTCTGCTTGAGAGTCTCTCTCTCCCTCTGCTCCTCCCTCCTGAATGCACATTCTCTCTCTCTTTCTCTCTGAACTAAATAAATCTTGAAAAAAATTAATTTGAAGTCCTTTATGTATGACAATGGTATTATGTACATGTATTTTGAAAGAATTCTGATCTTTCAGAGATACCTACTGAAATATTTATAAAGTGACGTGAAGTTTGTGACTTTCTTTGAACGAATCCATTGTTGGGAGGAGAGGTGGGGCATAGCTGAAATAACAGAGGCCATAGGTTGGTATTTATTGAAGCTGGGTAATGGGTACCTTGGCTTTGTTGTGCTTTTGAGGCTTTACTTTTATGTGTGAGCATCTTTCATAATAAAAGCTGTAACTGTATATATTTTCAGGAAAAAACTAAAGAAATTATGAGGTAAAAGAATAATATTGGTGGTGCACAGGTGTGAGTATAAATGTGAAGGGAGTACTCAACGAAGCCCAGGGCACGGGATTCGGGAAGATACGGAGGGGTTTGCCAACTCTCCTCTGCCCTGGGGCTTCTCACACTCTCTCCCACATGCCCATGGGTAACCTGGTAAGACTTTCCCCTTTAACCAGAAAAGCTTTGCTTTCTTTAATTTTACATATTGAGGTTTCTTATGACTTTCCTTGGAAAAAAGGGTCCTGGAGCATAAAATGTCAAAAGCTACAACTCTAGGGCTTATATTCTCCCCTTAAAAAAAAATGCCCCCTTCTCATATTCCAAACTTCAGAGTAGTAGCCAGAACAGCTGGCAAAGTTGAACGTGCAAGAGTCATGACTCACAGTCAAAGTGCTGTTCTCCCAATGGAAAAACCCTTTTCTGCATGCGCATGAGTCAGGACAAGCAGCCTTCAGCTGCAATAACAAACAGCCCCAATTCTCAGAAGTTTGCCGTAACAGGAATTTACTTCTTGCTTACACAAAGCCTACTGTGGGTTTTGATGATATTTTTTTTTTTAAAGAGAGGACAAGCAAGCAAGCATAGTAAGGGGTAGGGGGAGAGGGAGAGGGAGAATCCCAAACAGCTTCCTCACTCAGCATGGAACCCAATTCGGAGCTTGATCTCATGATCCCGAGATCATGACCTGAGCCGAAATCAAGAGTCAGATGCTTAACCGACAGAGCCACCCAGGGTCTCCTGGGTCTTGATGATTCTTTAGAAGATCTCTCTTCCCTGTGACGACTCAGGAATCTAGACTATATTGATTTTTGTACCTCGTCCATTCAACCAGAGAAATTCTCAGTCACTGTGGCCTCAAAGGAGTCCAGATAACCCAATGGAGGAGCTGGCACAAATGTCCCTTCTACTCACAACCTGTTGGCCAGAAATAGTCATGTGAGTCCACCTAGCTGCAGGGGGAAATGTCGGGAAATGCATGGAATGTGTGGCAGGCATTTTGGTCTCTGTCACAGCATTTAGCCACCTTGATATACACGGTGTCCCCTCCCCCACCCCCTATACACACACTGGGTCAAGCGCTAGGTCATGTAGAAGGTGATAGGGTCAGGTCACCACTGAGTATACGAGGCTTCCAAAATAATGGTCCTAGTGGGAGCATCTCTTTGAATCTCCCACCTGCATATAAGTGAAGTATCTAAACCATGTGGGACAAATGGTGACTAGCTTGCTTTTGGCCAGTGTCCCACCGGACGAAATATGTGCAACAGGATTTCACATAAAATTCTGAATTTCTGACTTTTCTTGAATAATCAGAGGGCCCGGCAACACAGGCCATGCATTTGCACCTGGTGTCACCTAGTGGAGCCAAGCAGTGGCTACCCAGCCTAGATGCCTATTCATTCCCTAGTCTAAGTGGGTCCCCAGCACCCAGTGGCGTGACTCAATCCTAGTCCTTGGGGCGCCTGGGTGGCTCAGTCATTAAGCGTCTGCTTCTGCTCAGGGCATGATCCCAGCGTTCTGGGATGGAGCCCTGCATCAGGTTCCTCCACAGGGAGTCTGCTTCTTTCTCTTCCACTCCTCCTGCTTGTGTTCCCTCTCTCGCTGGCTGTCTCTCTCTGTCAAATAAATAAATAAAATCTTAGGAAAAAAAAAAAAAGCCTAGTCCTTGCCCGGGACCCTGCAGGCAGCAGAGCTGTGAGCCTTGATCTGGGGGTTTGCACAGCAGCCTCTTCCTACAAAGTTGTATCACCCCGAAGATGTTCATTCTTAGGTGTCATAAAAATATCTCTCTTGAATTTCTTCTCTCTTATTTGGTCATTTCTGGGTTTAATCATCTCTTCGCCATAAAATCCCTTAGTCCTCTTCTTTTTGGTCAGAGCTGAACTACTCCAATTTCTTTATCACCCTATCCCCTTCTGCCCCAATATTCGTCCCTTTGACTGTTCTGTCCGTCTTATTAGGATGCTCTAGTTTCCTCATGCCCTGTTAAGATCTTTGGAAATGAACTAGATTAAAGGAACCCAGGTATAGGAATTGAAACGTTGCAGAAACAGAAGCCCGGTCTGAAGCGGAGAGAGTGTGCTTTGGCCCTTGCAAGTCGAAACCACTGTCCTGTCCCTTAATCTTCAAGGTTTTGTCGAATCTTTTTGGGCTGCAAGTCACATAAAGCCCTAGGTACTGACTACAGAGCTCGTTCTGGCAAGCACACACCTACCTCTAGGACTGGGATAAGAAAGCTTTTAAATTTCCACACCCACCACCTGCAGAGATCAGACTGTGGTGATACTTGTGGGCACAGCTCCAGACATGATTTCAGACTCCAGCCCACTCCCCATTCAATAGGGGCTCGCCGACTACTAGCCAGCACATTTTTTTCGCTTTATTTTCTTGTTTCTAATAATCGTATTAGCAATACTAATGAGGATAGAAGCAAGCGCTCACAGAGCTGACATTGCGTCTGGCGCTGTTCCAAGTGCTTTCCATGGTCTGTCCAAACCAACAACCCTGTGAAGTAGGTACAATTATGTTTCCATTTTATAGACATGAAATAGAGACAGGGGCTTGGAGAGGTAGACTTTCCCAAGGTCGTACCACCAGGAAGCAACAGAGGCAGGATTTAAACCCAGGCAGGCTCATGTTCCAGAGTCCTTGTGCGAAATCACGATGCTATACTGCCTCTCTTACACACACACACACACACACACACACACACACACACTTACTTTAAGATGGGTATATTCAGAATCACTCAAATATTCTTTGATCTACATGCATTGTTTTCTTCCTTAGCAGGTGCTTGTTCTAGCTCTGTTTGACTAGTGTAGAGAGACACCTGGTGGCCATTCTGGTTTTTAAAACTTTACTATGCAAAATTTCAACTACATACAAAGTAAACAGAATAGTTTATAATAAATCC
The DNA here is from genome assembly GCF_002007445.2 of Ailuropoda melanoleuca. Lineage (NCBI taxonomy): Eukaryota > Metazoa > Chordata > Mammalia > Carnivora > Ursidae > Ailuropoda > Ailuropoda melanoleuca. The sequence continues at coordinate 17,391,187 of NC_048229.1, forward strand.
TCCTTACACTCATCACCCGGCTTCAACAAGTATTACCATTCTGCCATTCTGTTTCCACTTATACCTCCACCCACTCTCTCTCCCCTCCCCACTTACTTACTTATTGTGGTCCTTTTTAAAATAAAATTTACATATGTGGAAATCTCCAAAATCTCAACAAGGTATCTTGACAAATGGACACACCCGTGTAACTCACAGCCCTATCAAGACAAAGAATGTTTCCATCACTCCAAAAATGTCCTTTGTCAGACCATCCCGCTAACCAGGCAACAATTGTTCTGATTTTTCACTGCAGATTAGTTTTGCTTCTAGAATTTAATATAAATGGAATCGTAGGGCATGCACTCCTTTGTGTTTGAGTTCTTTCACTCAGTATAATGTCTGTGAGAGTCATCCGTGTCGTGCGTACCGGTCATTTCTCTTTTAGTGCTGTACCCATTCCATTGTATAGATTCCACTCCATTCTCCAGTTGATGGGAATTTGGATTGCTTCCAGTTTGGGGCCATCATGAATCAAGTGGCTGTAAACCTTAATGTTCGAGTCTTTTTGTGACTATATGTTTACATTTCCCTTATGTAAATACTTAGGAAGGGAACTGCTGGATCAAAGGATGGAGGCATGGTTAACTTTATTAGAAACTGCCAGACCTTTCCCCAAAGTGATTCTATCATTTCGCATTCCTGCCAGCAATGTAGGAACATTCCATCTGTTCCACATCCTCGCTCATGGTTGATGTTGTCAGTCTTTTTCATTTGAACTATTCTGGGGTTTATCTCACTGTGGTTCTAACTCACATTTGCCTGATGACTAATGACATTGAGCATTTTCCCCACTTAGTTACTATTTGTCTATCTTCCATTGTGAAGTGTCCGTTCAAGTCTTCTGCCCAATTTTTACTGGGATTGACTTTTTATTATTAAACCATAGGAGTCTTTTATCCTGGATACAAATCCTTTTCAGGTATATATTTTGTGAACACTTTCTGCCAGTCCCTGGCTTGCCTATTTATTCTCTTAAAGGTGCCTTCTGGGAGCAGTTTTATATTTGATGAAGTCAAATTTCTTATTTTTTTCTTTTATAGTTATTTCTTCCTGTGTCATAAGAAAACTCACTTCCTCTAGTTGCAGAGATATTCCCCTTGTTTTCTCCCTGAGGCCTCATAGATCACACATCTACATTTGGGTCTAAGATTCATCCTCAGCTTATATATATACAAATAAAATGTTATAAAATAATATGATAACATATACATGTCTTTATGAATTTATATCTTCATGTATTATGAAATAGGAATTGTTTATAAAGTTTATATACAATAATAGTTTTCTCTATATAGTTTCATATATCAGCTTATACAGTATATAGATATATAAAAAGTTCTGTATAGTTTTACATATATGTTAATACAGTATATAAAAAGTTCTATATATAGTTTTACATATCTGAGTTTATACAGTATATATATTAAAAAGTTCTATGTAAAGTTTTACATATATAAGTTTATATAATATATAAATTAAATAACGAACACATATTTTGTAAGATATGTTACTAAAAACGTTATCTTATAACATTTTATAATAAAAATACACAAATATATTATGGGGAGTGAAATGAAATTTATTTCATTACGATATCTAATTATTCCTGTACTATTGTAATGATTTTCCTTTTCTGCACTGAGTTGTTTTGGACCTTTGTTAAAAGTCAATCCACACATGGTCTTGATTACTTCAAGGGAAGAAGCCGGAGTCCTCCGGCTTTGTTTTCCTTTTTCAAGGCTGTGCTCCAGCTGTCCTAGAGCCTCCGCATACCCAAAGATAGCAGGTGTCAATTTCCTGTCTCTCAGATCCAGATTCATCCTTCAGTCCCTGCTCTGTGATAACAAACTGGCCTCCTTCAGCATTTCTCCTGGAAGGGAGCATATTAACCTTTGTCACTAGAGGGTGCTGGAGGGACACTGCGATAGCCAGAGGTTTGTCTTCCTGGCTCCCTTTGCCACGTTTTGCTTGTTCTTTTGGGCTGCGTAGCCACCTGCACACTGGGATGCGTGTGAGGGATATGCATCAACTGTGTGCCCAGAGCACAGGCCCTCGATGCTTTTTCAGCCTGTTCCAGATGACGGCCTTGTGCTATCCTCCCAACACAGACCTCGCCCCCCGCCCCAGGCCACCTCCTACAGCCGTGGCCCCCACTCTCTCTGTACACCCTCCAGTCTCCAGCCTCAGCTTGCCCGAGACCTGGAGAGCCGTTTCCCACAGCCCTCCCGACTCAGGCAGTGCAGCCCCAGGTCTCCTGCCCAGTGCTGATCTGACTCCCTTTGCTTACCTGTGCCCAGGAGGGTCATTCTGCTGCCTGGTGACCATGGACAAGCTCTGCCCCCTAGTAATGCAGTGAGATTCTCCACCATCCAGTGGGCCTGCAATCACTCCTTTTCCAGGGAGCTCTGAAGCCCATCCTTGGGGAGAGGACCCTCCACGTTTGTCCTTCCTTAAGAACTCACTCCCCTATAACAAGAAATTCCCATTCCAACCAAACTCCTCATCACTCATGTCAGAATTACATAGCCACGGGCATCTGGGGGGCTCAGTTGTTAAGCATCTGCCTTCGGCTCAGGTCATGATCCCAGTGTTCTGGGATCGAGCCCTACATTGCGCTCCCCACTCAGCGGGAAGCCTGCTTCTCCCTCTCCCTCTCCCACTGCTTGTGTTCCCTCTCTCCTCTCTCGCTGCCTCTCTCTCTGTCAAATAAATAAAATCTTAAAAAAAAAAAAAAAAAGACACAGCCAATTTGGGCAACTAATCCAATTGAGTAAGTGATGGTGAGGAAAGCGTGCTCTGGGGCCAGACCGTCTAGTTTCGTGTCCTGGCTCTGCGTTTTGGCAGGACGAATACATGTTTTGTAATGTCTCTGTCCTCTGTTGCTGCATCTGTTAAATGGGCATGGTAATAGCGCTTGCTTCACAGGGTCATAACGAGGGTTAAAGGAGACAATACAGGTCAAGTATTTAGCGTGGTACCTAACACGGTACCTGCTCAGCTCCCGTCCGCTGCTGCTGTTACTGTTCGTGCTTTTATTACCATCCCCTTGCATCCCTAACCAGGTGGTCAACTCTTACCGGAGAGCATAATCTGATCTCCGTGCTCTACTGTCCCCAGGGGTGGGTATCTTGGTATGTCCATATTACATGAGCAACAGGAACTACAGAATAAGTGAGCTGCTGAGAATGTTCTGTTTGCTGCAGAAAGAAGAAGTGAGGAGGAGACACATTCGACTGCACATGGAAGGCGCGCTCACCGCCAGAGACAAGGTCGGGGTGCAGGATTTTGTGCTGTTGGACGCCTACACCAGCGAATCCGCTTTTCTGGACAATCTTCGCAAGCGTTTCAGCGAGAACCTCATCTATGTAACGTAACCCGTTTCTTGCTGTTTTCCTAGACTGGACGTTCCCCCACCCCACTCCACCCCCGCCTGTCTTCATGGCCTTGATGATAGCCAACAACAGCCTTTAAAGGGACAGGTGAAGGGACCACTGCCAGATGCAGGCTGATCCTTCGTGTTAGGCCTTTAGGGCCGCCAGTGACAGAGACCCAGTTTAAACAGGCCTAACCCCCAAGATGGAATCTATCGATCTATGGCACTTTAGGGACCAGAAATAGATCTAGGGTCTAGGGTGATGAGTCTCGAAGAGCCTTGAGAGCTCTTTCTCCATCTGGAGGACTACTTCCCATCTCTCTCCTCGGTTTTGCAATGCTCTCTTTCTGGGGCCGACTCTGCAAGGTGGCACGGTGGCTGCCAGCAGGACCAGGCTATGTTGGTACTGAGACGATAGCAAGTCCTCCTGGAGACACAGACATTGGTTGGCTCTGATTGGCCCATCTTGGGTCATGTGCCTACCGCTGAACCAATCCCCGTAGCTAGGATGAGGACTATTCTGATTGGCCAGGCTATTTACCTATTCCCAGCCCTGGAGGGGATGGGCGAGGCCAGTGTGCACCTTACTGTAGGATGTGGACTGGAGAAGGTTCCTCAAAGGAATCTGCTGGAAGAAGGGCATCTAGATACCGGACAGGTAAACATAAGGATGACCACTGCCTCCCACGAATCTTCAAGAGTCAAGGCGGAAACATTTTACCGGACTCTTTTTGGCTTGGTCTAGTTGGTTCTAGTGATGGTCAGTTTTTAACTTTCCCATTTATCACACCACCTTGATTTGATTGTTCAGTTTTCAGGTAAATTCCTTTAAGGTAAACTCCATAGTGTGTCTGTGTGTGTGGTGGGGTGTTATTAAACGTAATTAACTTTATGGAGATCTTACTAGCTTTTGCTAAGGGTAAAACAGACAATCAAAAGCAATCTAAAAATATTTGTCTCACAGCTATTTTGTTTTCAATGGTGGCTGTGACTTAGTCTGCATGTTGGAACCAAGGTTACGAGAAGAAATAATCAGAGGGCTTCTCACAGTATATACTTTTAATTGTGGAAATAGATTTTATGCATAAGCAAAGGAAAAAGAGCGTGGTTTGGAGAAGTATACGTGGGATGATAGGGTCATCATGAACAAATCATTTCCAGGTTGAACAGATAGACTTCAGAAACTATATTCTACCCTGGAAGATTTCTAGTGATGGAAGCAACGCAGAATTTTAGCCGAAATACAGTATTCTTATCTGTTCTAGTTCTCTGTGTGACTTTGTCCTCTAGAGTAGAAACATTCATGAGAAAGATTTCCGGTGTAATTTAGCATAACCTTGGGAACCTCCAACATTGAGACTCTGGAATGAAAACCCACAACAAACAGAATCGGCAAACTCTGGGTGCGTTTTTCAAAGGAGCCCAAATGTTTATTCCCCCCCCCTTTCAGAGCTTAGAGCTTTGTTTATTCATAACTGTATGCCAAGAAGCTTTTATGTTAGTGGTTCTATTCCAAATAGAAGTACTTGAAAAACTTGACTCATAATAGAATCCCACATCCAAATCCAGGGAAAAGGATGCCAGCAGCAAGAGTGTCTGCCCAGCTGGGAGTCGGCTGGGATACACACCCACCCTGCTTTCACCTAGCGGCCAGCGAGACCTCTGTGACACACAAACACAAATCAGATCGTGGTGCTCCCGTCTTAAAGCTATCCACTTGACCTAACGGTTTAAGGCGCTGCAGTTGGAACAAACCCCCAATTCTTCCTGCCCTGTGCGCTCTGAACTTGCTCCCTCTCGGATGTCATGCCTTACAATTTCCATTCTCCCCTTCCCCACTGGCCTCCAGGACAGTCAGCCTGCCACCTTTGTCCCCTCAGCCTGACCCGCCCTTTCTTTCCTGCTTCCTTTTTTCATAACTGGCTTCTCATCCTTTAAGTCCCAGTTCAGAGTCTCCTCCTTGAAGACGACTTCCCTAAGCCCAGGAGCTCAGATGGCGTTCTCATGACCCTACGTACACCTTTCTTACCATTCGAATTGCAACAGTCTTGATCCCTTGGTCGGTTGTCTGGTCCCCCTCCCCTGCAACCGTGCACACACATGGAAGTTCATGGCAGCAGAGACGGCACCTGTCTGATTTATCGTTTTGTACCCCAGCCTGGAATGAACGCACGGGGATCGTCACATGTGATGGTCTTTTGCTTTAGCAGTTTGCACCCCAGAATTCCTCACCAGTGCCTTGGTCTGTTCCTCTAGACCTATATTGGGACGCTCCTTGTGTCTGTGAACCCGTACCAGGAGCTTGGAATCTACACTGTGAGCCAGATGGAACTTTATCAAGGGGTCAATTTCTTTGAACTGCCACCACATATGTAAGTAACACGTATGAGGGTCATCAATAGTATTTTTCTCTCTCTTTCCTTCCTCTTTCTCTTTTTTCTCTCCCTCCTTCCTACCCACTCGTCATCCATTCAAATCCTTGATGCACGCTCATTGGATTCTGACTTAAGTTCCGTACCTCACTTAGACTGCCGCCTTCTTCAGTGCAACAGAAAACATAAGATCGTGTTGGAGTCTCCGCTTAAATATCAAGAGAGGTGGAATCTTTTGTTAACTGCTGAGAGATCCGAGAGTGTGGCTAGAGAGGTGTCTTTTCTGTGAAGAGATTTGCTATAGTGCCATCTACCGGTGTCTGGGTATCATGGCAGCTAAGGAGCATCCCCGTGGGTAGCCGGACTTCAGATCCATAGGACAAGCAATTTCCTATCTGATCTACATGTGACTCAGGCTTGGCTCAATTTCTCAGTTCTCCCTGGTTGGCTTCTGGAATAATATTTAAGCGCTCCCTCCATTTTTCTTGGTGACTCATCTGTTCACCTCCTAAGGCTTTTATAAACCTTCCTGCATCACTACCACCACCAATTTCTGAAAGAGCCAGCTTTCAAACTCAGCCACATGGGAAGGTTAGTGTCTTGGAAGATTTTCATGCTTTGGTTTCTGATCTTGAAGATAAAGCCCTTATAACAGTGGTACCTCTTGTCCTATAGATATCACAGAGCTTTTAAGATATTTTCAGTTTCCTGGGGGCGCCTGGGTGGCACAGCGGTTAAGCGTCGGCCTTCGGCTCAGGGCGTGATCCCGGCGTTATGGGATCGAGCCCCACCTCAGGCTCCTGCGCTATGAGCCTGCTTCTTCCTCTCCCACTCCCCCTGCTTGTGTTCCCTCTCTCGCTGGCTGTCTCTATCTCTGTCAAATAAATAAAAAATAAAATCTTTAAAAAAAAAAAGATATTTTCAGTTTCCTGTCTCTGTTCTCTTACTTCAGAAGGTTTTGAGGGAAAGAGGAAACATGATCTTAGTATATCTACTGAGTGTTTAAAATATTTACACGAGATGTTATTTCCACCTACAGTTAATAGAACGTCTCCTGGGGATATCCTTTAGCATCTGGCTTATTCTTATAAGAAATGTTGGATTTTTCAAAATCAGTTCATCCCATTATTGTTCGAATTCTCCATTTTAACTCAACTGTTTGAGTATTGGTTTCTGGAACACTTTATGCACGTGATCAGTTAATGGGTCGTGGTGAGAGTTAGATAGCTGAGCTCAGTGTCTTGTACAACTTTGTCTGGATGTGGTTTCCTGGAGGCAGGGAGCTCTGATGATGTCACCGCTGAGGGAAGTACCGTTATGGCCGCTTCCCACTCCTTCCGTTTCTGCCCCACTCCTTCTCCAGCTACGCCATAGCTGACAACGCTTACCGCATGATGTGCTCTGAGCTAAATAACCACTTCATCCTCATTTCTGGAGAGAGCGGGGCAGGGAAAACAGAGGCCTCCAAGAAGATTCTCCAGTATTTTGCTGTGACCTGCCCAATGACCAAGTCGCTACAAATAGCCCGTGACAGACTGCTGCTCTCCAATCCAGTGTTGGAGGTAAGTGACCTTTGAGGACCTGTGGAGGGGAGTTCTAGGAAGGTCATTAAGTAGGAAGAGTCCTCTGCCTGGGCAGGTTAGTCAAAATGGGCAGGTCACCCTCTGGGAGTTAAGCAGAGGGCCTCAAGGGCAGCATGACGGTTAAGGGTATAGCTTTGAAGTCCAGCAGGCATGGATGCTAACCCCAGGGCAGCCACGAGCCAGCAAGCTTCGACAAACCACTCCCAGATCCTGTTAGCCTTACTGTGGAATGGGTATATTCATAGTTTCTACCTCGTCGGAGATTTCAAGGCTAAAACAAGATGGTTGCATAAAAAGCACCTGGCAGAATTAGTAGGCACTAAAGTCATTAATATTCTTATTTAATTGAAATTGTCTTGATTATTCTGCCATTGCAATTGACTGACTTGCTGGATGATTTTGAACAAGTTATTCTGTGTTTTTGTTGCCTTTCATGTTAAAGACATTTGTGGTCGAAGGAATTTTCCCAATAGACCTATGGTCTGAACAGTTTACCTCTTTGATATAAAAAGGGGTCTGGTACTGTATCTTCCAGGAAACAAGGCCGTAGGTTCCTCTCTCTCTCTCTGTCTTCATAGTCATTCCTAGATTGGATGCCAGAGAGAAGATGTCTCTTCCTCCTCTCCAGCCCCATCCGGTATTTGTCATCAAATCCTCTTTACTTAGTGGTTCCTTCTTAGAAGATAAAGTATGGCTTTCATACCTGGTTCCCCTTCTCTCCTCCGTTTTCGTAATCATGGCATTTGGGGTTAGGAAGTTGACGAGCACAGTGAGCTTAAATGACCAGTCATCACAGTTTGGTTCAGTCTGTCCCTGTCTCCCTCACTTTGTATTCCAAGGCTTTTGGAAATGCCAAAACACTCCGGAATGACAACTCCAGCAGATTTGGAAAATACATGGACATACAGTTTGACTCTAAGGTACACTGAAGTTCCTATTACTGGTTCACGGGGACCCCTTAACTGGCCATTGACAGCAACCCAACCCAAGGTACCTTAAGGGAGGAACGGCTTTATTGACTCAAATAATTGAAAAATCCAGGGTTAGTGCTATTTTGGGAAATGCAAATAAAGACCACAATGAGATATCATTTCATACTTTCTAGAGGGGGTAAAACTTAAGAAGTCTAGTGATACCAGCTACTGATGGGGGTGGGGATAATTAAGAGCTCTAACACATTGCCGGTGGGGTGTACATGGGTGCGACCCATTTGGGAAACAGAATGTTACCTCGGGGAGGTTGAAATCCACGTAATCTAAGATAGAGCCATTCCACTCCTGGAGATACTCCCATAGATTTGCAAGCTTGGGCACAAGGGCACTGTTCACGATGGTAAAAGGACTGGGAACAGCCAACACATCTAGAGGACTGAGTGTCATCGACACAATGGCTAAATGGCGGGATGTCCATCCAGTGAAGCGTCACATAGCAGCGAGAGCGAATGAATGCTGAGAGTGACATATACCACCGTCAAGTCTTAGGATTGTCCCATGTGTCGGGGTGATGCCGTTTCTTAAAAGCCAGAGAGCAATCCCATGTAAACAATGCGTTGTTTAGGCATACATAGTCACATGGCATAGGTTGGCAAACGTTTTCAGATAGGGCCAGGTAGTCGATATTTTAGACTTTGCGGACCATGTCGTTTTGGTCACAACCACTCGGCTCTGCTGTCGCGGCATGGAAGCACCCAGAGACCATACATAATGAGAGGGTATGGTTGTACGTTGCACTGAATTTAAACGGGGCTGATGCAGGTGGGGGAGGGTCGACAGAGTTCTCAAGGACATAGAATTCCAGGTAACAAAGCGCGTCACTTGGACAGGGGAACAGTCACTGGCCGAGTGTTGAGTATAGTGAAGACAGACTGGCTCGGGGCTTTCCAGAGGCTGGTACATGGACTTCTGGCAAGTGTGCCTAGACTTTGGAAAAAATTGGACAGTTATGTCTGTTTTAAAACTTATTGAAATTCAACACACATATTAAGAGTATGAGTCATAAGTACAGCTTGAGAAGTTTTATATGAGTGTATCTGATTGCGATAACTGGCACACAGATCAAGACAGAAAAATTTCTAGGGATGCCTGGGTGGCTCAGTCGGTGAAGCGTCTGCCTTCTCCCTCTCCCTCTGCCTGCCACTCCCCCTGCTTGTGCGCGCCCTCTCTCTCTGACAAATAAATAAATAAAATCTTTTAAAAAGAATACATAAAAGAATATATAAAAATTTCTAGTGCCTAGGAGAATCTCCTACCCTTCTCTGAAAGTACCTGCCTTCCCAAAGGTTACCAACTGTTCCAACCTCTTATAATCAGATTAGTTTTGCTGGTCCTTGAGCCTCAGGGAAACGGAATTATACAGTAGCTTCTATTTTGTGTCCGGCTCCTTTCAATCAACATGCTATCATTCTCTCAATCAGATTCATTCGTGTAGCAGTTGGTCATTTTTGGCTTGGGTGACCTCTTCACTATTTGCTCTCCTGTTGATAAACATTTGGCTTTTCCGATTTGGGGCTGTTGCAAACCGTGCTCCGAGCATCCCTGCGTGTGTCTTTGAGTAGAGAGTAGTGCTTACTTATGTTGGGCGCATGCCCAGAAGTGGCGTTGCTGGCTTCTTACCAGCAATGTTATGACAATTAATGACCGTTCCCATTGCCAGCAGGTTCTCTACACCCTTGTTAACATGTGGTATTGCCGGTGCTCTTGGTTTGAAACATTCAGTGCTTTCCTGCTGTGATTTACGTTCGTATTTCCCTGATTATAAATGAAGTCCTGATAACTGGCCAATTAAAAATTTCAGGTTAAAGCCTTTTGCCCACTTTTGATTACGTTGTTTTTCTCATATTGATTTGCGGGACTTCTATATATGCTCTGGAATACAAATGCTTTACTGGAATATTCTTAAAACAGTGTGGGGGCACCTGGGTGGCTCAGTCGGTTAAGTGGCTGCCTTCAGCCCAGGTCACGATTCCAGGGTCCTGGGATGGAGCCCAACATGGGGCACCCTACTCAGCAGGGAGCCTGCTTCTCCCTCTCCCTCTGCCTCCTCCCCCCACTCGTGCTCTCTCTCTCAAATAAAATCTTTTTAAAAAAATAGAAGTGTGCTATTGGCACAAGGATATATAAACAGGCCAGTGGGCCAGAATGGAGTCTACAAAGGTTTCCGCGTATGATATGGTCACCTGGCTTATGACAAAGGCACCACTGTGATTAAATAGGGATACAATTGCCTTTCCAATAAACGGTGCTATCAGTTGGAAATCCATGTGGATAAGAAGACCTTTGACCCTCTGCCTCACTCCATACACAAAATTTCAATCACAGTCCTAAATGTGAATGGTAAAATAATCATACTTCTAGACAGAAGTATAGAAAATATCTCTCATGACCTCAGGGTAGGCAAAAATATTTTTAAAAAGAGCCCAGAAAACACTTAGGCTTAGAAGAATCATCATTCGAATTCAGAATTTCTGTCGCTCGGAAGACACCAGCAAGAGAACGGCTTAGTTACCATTGTCATTGTGCATGTTTTGTTCTGAAGGGCGTTCCCGTAGGTGGGCATATCATCAGTTACCTGATAGAAAAGTCTCGCGTCGTCTATCAAAACCAGGGCGAGAGGAATTTCCACATCTTCTACCAGCTGCTGGAGGGTGGCGAAGAGGAGCTCCTTGCTTCCCTGGGACTTGAGCGGGACCCCCAGCTGTACAAATACCTCTCACAGGTTGGAAGGACCAGCACCTGGCTTGGGTGGTCCCTTGGAGGCAGGGATCAAGGGTGGTAGTGGGGGCTTCTATGGGTTGGTCCAGAAGTTTCTCCTCACCATTCTGGAGGTATCTATGGACTGTTTTGTTGACACTTATCATAACCCCTCTGTTTATGCCTGGCAGGTAGATGGTAGACCATCTTGGTAAAGTAACTGATCTCTAGGTGAGTGGCTCTCAGCACTGGCTGGACTTAGAATCACCCAAGGAGGTTTTTTCAACACACACACCCCTGAGCCCTCCCTTCCAGAGACACAGATCTAATTGGTCTGGGGTGGGACCTGGACATCAGGGTTGTGTTAAGCACTCCCCTGGAATTAAATGAATCCCTGGTGATTCTAATGACCAGCGGAAGTGAGAACTGCTGGTCTAGGTGTGAGAGTAACTTGCTGTCCCTCCATGTCCGCAACCTGTGCTGCGTCCTTGTGCTTTCAAAACTAGTTAGGAAAAGATTCTCCACCTCCTTGCCTCCCATTCTGAGAATTGTTGGCTGCAAAAGGAACACGCCTCCTTATAGAAGGAGTCCGGGCCATTCCCATAAGCAGTCCTGGGGGCTGGTGCTGTGATGTGGACTTTCAGAATGTAACCCCCCCCATTACTCTTTCTGCAGCCAGCACTAAGGCTCTAGAAGGTCCAGGGTGTCGAGCACCCACCAATCTTTGATGTCACTAGTACCTTTTTGCCCCAAGATTTTTGGATTTTTCTCTTCTTTACTGGGCCTGGCTTCGAATGGGGGTCGCTTGGCAGAGTGCAAGTGGGGACATCATTTGAGAAAGAGAACGAGGTCTTATGAAGTGAATCTTGTAAAAGAAGGACCAACATTTCCTAGTGAGTCTTGGAGGAAGAGTAGATGTGACTGAAATTTATCTTCAAAAATGAAGCTATATAATGAAGATAAAAGAATCCCGTAATCTCCTTTTACAAACTTTGTACTGATTGTTAGAATGAAGAGTAATTCAAATTTGATTTTTTTCCCTTGAGGACCTAGTTTTTCTAACAAAGCTGTATGGCAGCATCACATTGGATTTTTTATAACATGGTCAGAGAGGGTCAATTTATAACAAGTACTTGTGGGCTTCATTCTTCTTCCCAAGGGCTTCTCCTAGCCCTTTGATATTCAAATTATTCCCTTTTGGAATGTATCTTGTCTTTACCCTTGCAGATTTTTTTTGCTAGTCTGTTTAATTTGGCCAGATCTTTATGCCACAGTGGCTTTGGAAATGGTTCAAACGATTCGCCCGTATTATTTTGTTCAATTTTGTGTTCTCCCGTAACTTTGGCAAACTTTGTGGCTTTACTTGGGAGGCAGCCACACTGCTTCTAAACCGCTAGGTGTCCTCCAAGGACTGGTCCCACCCTTAGGGAGGGGACCTAAGTTGGCCCCACCCTTAGGGGGCGGGAGCAGATCCTGCTGGTTGGCCCCGGGAGGGATATTTGGGAAGTTGCAGATTGAACATCGGCCAGATCACTGGTGAATGTTTTCATGCTACAGTGGCACCTCTGGTTTCCCTGTGCAACAAGAAAATCTTTGAAGGTGACAAATCTTCAGATAGGAATCCAGGAAACACCCTGTACTACAAAAGCAAAACAATAAAAAAAAAACAACCCCAAAAACCCCTCATCTAGAACATCTTCCCTTTAAATTGTGACATTTGGTGGTGTGTGTGTCTTATCTAGAAGACAACTTCTAAAGTAGTGGGAAGTCTCATTACATTTCTGCTGTTGATTGTCTCCATATAACCTGCCTTTCTCTAAATGCCAAACTTTTATTTTCTCGAGTGAGAGTCTCTTTTCACCTGGTCCCACACTGCAGTTCCCACTAGAGGTTGTAAATGCATCAAGATCCTTTCCAAATTTCAGTGCTGTCCTCTCCCTGCATATTTTAGCACATGTTTATTGAGACAAACATCTTCAGCTTATTTGGCAAATATGACAAGGAAAACTATTTTTTTTAAAGATTTTATTTATTTATTCGACAGAGATAGAGACAGCCAGCGAGAGAGGGAACACAAGCAGGGGGAGTGGGAGAGGAAGAAGCAGGCTCATAGCGGAGGAGCCTGATGTGGGGCTTGATCCCAGAACGCCGGGATCACGCCCTGAGCAGAAGGCAGACGCTTAACGACTACGCCACTCAGGCGCCCCGACAAGGAAAACTATTTTTAAAAAAACATTCCACATTCAGGGGCGCCTGGGTGGCTCAGTCAGTTGAGCGTCTGCCTTCAGCTCGGGGCATGATCCCAGGGTCCTGGGATCGAGTCCCACATGGGGCGCCCTGCTCATGGGGAGCCTGCTTCTCCCTCTTCTTCTGCCCCTCCCTCAGCTTGTACACTCTCTCTCCCTTTCTCTCTCCCTCCCCCCTCAAATAAATAGATAAAAATCTAAAAAATAATAATAAAAAAATTAAACACATTCAAAGAGATATACCACTAATGTGTACCTTTGAAAGTTTTCCCAGAATAGAGATAAAATTCTAAAATTTGAAAAAAGCAGCAGTTGGCAAGTCACCATATGCCAGACGACTAGTTAAACCTACCTTTTTACAATTCAGAACATTATAGAACTAGCTCTTGCGTGCTTACAGAGAAAAACATTTCGATTCAAGACTAGGTGTGGGCATGCCTCACTGCCCTTATAAAAATGACGTTAAGCAAACCAATTCTGTGTCAACAGGGTCACTGTGCCAAAGAGTCGTCTATTAACGACAAGAACGACTGGAAAACTGTTTCCAGTGCCTTTTCTGTCATCGATTTTACTGAAGACGACCTCGAGGTATGAGCCCCAAGGGCGGAACTGCTGATCAGTGGGGTCTGGGATTGACAAAACAGTCCTGGGTTCTTGGTGACCCCCTAGTAGGGTTGCCAGATTCAGCCAATAAAAATATAGCATGCCTAGCTACTTTTAAGGGGCACCATTATTTCGTGACACCATTTGGGACCAAAATTAGTCATTGCTTACCTAAAATTCAAATGTTAACTCTGCGATCTGCATTTCATCCTGCAGACGTCAGATTTCCCAGTGCTGTATGCGAGGAGGCGGTCATGTTTTGTCCTTCTCTCAAATCCAATCTCAAATATTTAGATGTCCTAGAACTACAGGATTACCATTTATTTACACTTCTATTTTTAAACAAACTGGAGCAAATTGTAGGATTTATAAACATTGTGTTTTTATATCTTTTTTTTTTTTTGGATGGTTAAAACTATTTTTCTTTCAACTACCAGAATTATAATTTAAAATACTATATATTTATGTAAATACATATATATGTATTTATGTATATATATTTATGTTTATATATATTATGTGTATATATGTATATTTATGTATATATGTATGTATGTATCTGGGGTCATGGCATTTGCATATAAAATGGTTTATTGGTGGAAAGGGGGTGGGGAAGATATAAAAATAGAAGTGGCCTTTGCTGGAGATGGAGGGAGGCATCCTCCCCACCCTGTGCTGAAGCTGTTTATTCCTCTTCCCTTAACATCTGAGGTGAGCAAGAGGCTGATTTCTGGGGAAGGAGGAAATCAGCTTGGTTCTGCAAGCTCAGGACTGGAATTGGGAAGGGGGTGGTTTTCCTGGTGATGACATCTCCTGCGATGACATTTGTCAGTTAGGTGGCTGCCCTTCTCTCCCTGTTCTCCTCGCCTTTTCCCCCATGTTCCTAGAATCTCTTTGGAATTATTGCCAGCGTCCTACACCTGGGGAACATCTGTTTCGAAGAAAACCACCAAGGCTGTGCCACCGTACCAGACACCCACGAGATCAAATGGATCTCCAAGGTGAGCGAGGGCGATCCATGAAGAGCACAGGGAAGGGCAGGGGAGGGGAGCTCGAGGCAGCTGGATGCCCAGGTCCCAAGTGGCTAATACCATGTCCATCTGGCTGATACTGCCTAGGAGAATTAAAGAGCGTGGGGGCAGGTGAGGAAGTGGGTAAAAGCCGGCTGGTCAAAAGATCGAATGTGATCTATTTCACATTTAATCAAGATTATCAGTCAGGGCATATAATCCCGGGCCTGGAAATTGCACCAATTCTTTATAGGTTGGCCAAAAATCAAATCCAGTCACCGAATGGCATTTTGGTTTCCATTTTTTCAGCTCCTGGGGGTCCACCCATCCATCCTTCTGGAAGCTCTCACCCACAGAAAGATCGAAGCGAAAACTGAGGAGGCAAATGCTCTAGGTGGAAATGTTCCTGCCTTCCTGCTATGGCTGCTGCCTGCCTCATATAAGAGCAGGATGGTGGTCCTAGAGGGGGCCGGACCCCAGCCCTCCAGCTCCTGCAGGGGTCTCCTGCCACAGCCCCCCCCCAACCCCAGCCATTACACAAGCTCTCCATGCCTCCCTTTCACCATGCCTTTCCTCCATGAGGTGTTTGCACATGCTGTTCCCACTGTTGGAATACTGTTCCCTGTGCTTCTCTAACACCTTCTCATCCTTCAGTTCCTGGGATCACATTCTCAAAGAGCCTTCCTTATCACCCCACCCCTATCCTAAAACACCATAGGTATCTCCTCACATTGCTCTCAGCTTGCAACATGACTGTGCGTGATGCACAAACATACCATCCCCCAACTGTGAGCCCACAGAGGCTGGAACTATTTGTCTTGGTCATGGCTGTATCTCAGCAGCTCCATGCCTGGCACATAGTGGGCACTCAAGAAATAGCTACAGTCTGAACGCTTGCAGGGGGGGTGGCGTCTTCCCCCAGCACATATCCTTCACTGGCCATCATTAAAGGCTAATTTGAAAACTCAGGAGGGGGTGGAATTTTTTTTTTAACCTCTGTAATGATGCACCTGTTGTTATTCTCAGGTAATATGCCCATTGACACTAGAGCTCTCTGTCTACGCTAGAGATGCAATGGCCAAGGCCGTTTATGGACGGACGTTTACTTGGCTGGTCAACAAAATCAATTCCTCCTTAGTGAACAAGGTTAGTCCACACATTTTTCGTTGACTCGCTCTCAGTAACGTGGTAATGTTTTATAACCGACGTCATCACTCTAAAGGATTTACGAGCATCGCCTGTTGGCTCCCGATGAGCAGGGAGGGTGTCCTTCAGTGTCTACGTTTCCAGCACACAGTAGGCTCACAGAAATGCCCACTGAATGATTGTGTCCCAAAGAGTGGGGTGCACAGTGTTTGCAGCACGCCAGACGGATTTTAGTGTAACAGACATTTTGGACATTAACAGTAGTATGTTTTAACGTGTATAAGAAAAAAATACAAGTCCTTCAAATTTACCCTAAGTGGAATTGTTTAAGGAATAAGGGGGAGTTTATTCAAAGCTAGAAATTAAGGAAAGGATACTGGGGCACAGACAGAGATGTGAAACTTAAGGAAGTATTATGTAAAAGACAAATTTGGAGGCATCGGCTCAGTACACCATACAGGATGTTAAATTGTGGCCCATTCGAAAAAACAGTCATGTTCTCTTTAAATATCCAGCCTGTCTGACAGCACTTGGTCCTCTGTTTAAAATGGTATTCAAACCATCTGCCTTCTCTCCTAGACAAACCGCCCCTTTGCTGCTGTCTGTAGAGGTCTCTCTCTTTCTTTGAGGTTGATGTGGACTCAGGAGACTGAGAAGGGCTGAAGCAAGGGAGTGAATCAGAAGGGGGAGGTCTCACTTCTCCCTGGTAGACACGGCAGCTGCAGTGGGATCCTGGCAGGCGTCAGGCCAGAGGGGTGGGCTGGGAAATTCATTTCCATCCTACAAGTCCTCTGTGAGCCAACGCTGGAAAGAGAGAAGGTGTGAGCTGTATAACCAAGTCCCAGCTTTGGAGACAGCTACTGGGTTTTAAGAGTCACTAAGTGAAAGACCTAAGAACAAGCAATGTGTGTTACTTCGACTAGGATTTCACCAAGAAAACTGTGATCGGCTTGCTGGATATCTATGGGTTCGAGGTCTTCGACAAGAATGGGTGAGTTTGTCATCACTTACCGGTCTTCTCTTCTTCTTTAGGGTCTGAGACTGGTTTAAGGCTTCTCTAGTGTTACTGGAATTGGTTTTCCCGTCCTCAGAAATTCCCTGGATTTCCATAGCCGCTAATTCATAGAGTGTTCCAAAATTGGAATAACCATAAAAAAATGCAAACATCTCTTACCATGACTCTTCTGATCCAGTTAGTAAGTGATGTGATTAATAAGGACTTCGCTTTCTCTGTTAAAAAAACATCTTTAGAAATAAGTAAATACACTTTTTAATTGGTCTACGTGTGCAGCTTTACTTTTTAAATGTTTGCATCTGGAGGCACCTGGGTGGCTCAGTCTAAGCGTCTGCCTTTGACTCAGGTCATGATCCCAGGGTCCTGGGATCCTGCCCCGCTTCGGGCTGCCTGCAGGGAGCTGCTCCTCCCTCTGCCTGCTGCTCCCCCTGCTTCTGCTTTGTCTCTCTCTCTGTCAAATAAATAAATAAAATCTTTTAAAATAAATAAATACATTTTTGCATCTCTAGTTTTGAACAGTTCTGCATCAATTATTGCAACGAGAAACTCCAGCAGCTGTTAATTGAGAGAACACTGAAGGCGGAACAGGCAGAATATGAAATGGAAGGTATAGAGGTAAAACATTTTAATGTTTTCTCCTCATTTGATTTCTTACTCCAGTGAAAGAGATTCACTTGAGCAATATTTCGTTGGAGATTTTATTCTCATTAATACTCGGAATTATGTTTCATGCTTTCTCTGAGTATTTCCTGGGAAATTACTTTGACATTCAGAACGTTTGTTTTTGTTTTTGTTTGTTTTAATGGTGGAGATAAAAAAATCAGATTTTGGAAAAATAACACTGGAAAATCACTTGAAAAGAGAGAGATTATGTGTTCATCTACACCCTCCTTGGGGAATTGCTTTCTCTTTGTCATTTTAGTGGGAACCAATTCAGTATTTCAACAACAAGATCATCTGTGATTTGGTGGAAGAGAGACACAAAGGGATCATTTCCATTCTGGTGAGAAAATTAATGTTGGCTTAGCGTCTTCGTACAGTGTTGCCAACACGCAGAAGAATTCCACCCCCCCCCCCAGGCTTCAAAGGGTTGCTCAGCAGGAATGGAAACCCAGAAAACGTAAAGGCAGGTTTTATGAAGAACGTCTGTTGATCCTGAGTTGGGGCTTTTCGGGATGCACGTGTGACTTCACCTTGAACGGTTGCACCTTCCGAGAACATCCGTGGCTGCCAATCCAGTTGTTCCAATGTAGACATCACTTTTTAAATCTAAAGGCCAATGAGAAACTATTTCTTTGCCTTTCCATTTGCAGTCATCTCCCTTCTAACGAAAATAACGCGTCTCTTTTCTCCTCCTGCCCCCTCCTCCATCTAACTGTTGTGTGAGCAAGATTGTAAAGCCCAGCAGGGACATTAATGGCTGGTGACTGTAGTTGCCAGGAACATGGGCACCGCCCGGATTCAGATCCCAGCCGCCTCCCCATGCTTACTAGCTGTGTAAACTTAGGTGGGTGTTTTAACCTCTCTGAGCTCCAATCTCCTTGTCTTTAAGTGGATGCAGTGATACCGAGCACTTATCTTAAGAGGAGTCCTAAGGACGAGCTGAGCTTGTATGTGCCCAGGGCTTAGAATTATGCGGGTGTGGGGTAAGCACTCAGACTCTATTCACTCAACAGCTACTCGTCAACGCTTACTTGGTGGCATGATTGTACCTTGTGCTTCGGGGCACAGCAGTGGACAGAACAGATCCAATCCGCTACACTCACGAGGCTTTAAATTCCGGCACAGAGACTGACAAGAAGCAGGTTAATGGGCAAAATCAGGGGCGCCTGGGTGGCACAACGGTTAAGCGTCTGCCTTTGGCTCAGGGTGTGATCCCGGCGTTATGAGATCGAGCCCCACATCAGGCTCCTCCGCTCTGAGCCTGCTTCTTCCTCTCCCACTCCCCCTGCTGTGTTCCCCCTCTCGCTGGCTGTCTCTCTCTCTGTCGAATAAATAAATAAAATCTTTAAAAAAGGGCAAAATCAGCGGGTTGTACAATGAAGAGAAAAGCAGAAAAGATTAGATATGGTGGGGAGGACGATTCAATCTTAGGTAAGATGGTCTGGGAAGGGCCATGTGGCCATCTGGAGAAGCGCGTTCCAGGAAGCGCAGACTGACCTAAGCTATTCTGTGTGCGCTCAATGCTCATACGGATTGCTAGACTAGTATTTTGTAAATATTTTAGGAATAAATACTTGTTCCTATGTGGTTTTCCATAGATGGAATCAGGAAGCATAGAGATGCTGTTTCAAGAGAGTTGTCTCACCAACCTGAACCCGGTTTTTTTTTTTTTCTTGCTATTTCAATAAAAGCTCCAGGGTTGGTTCATTTTTTCAGATGGTCAGTTAAATGTTAACAATGTTAAGGACTCGAAATAGGAAATAGACACAGTTGGAGAAATGTGAAAAATTAGATGGACCTGGTTTTATGGCTTTCTTTCCGTGGAGATTTTGCTCCTGGTTAAAGGGGATTTGTCCTTAGCCAGCATGACTGGTTAAGAGAAAATGAGGTGGTATGTTTGCGTAAGCTGGTCATGGAGGCTGTAGAGCGTCCTTGGGAAGACTCTGGATATATGGCAAGTCCGATGGGTGGGAGCGTTGACTTTTCAAAGAATTTCCAGTCCCTCTGAGGCGTTAAGCGCATGTAACAGATTGCTGCCCTCCCACCCCCCATGCTCACCTGCGCTTGGGTTAGATGACAGAATTTTAGTCTGAGACATTTTGCCTCAGCTGCGAAGGCATTTAAACTTGGAATTGATGGCGTGTGATGGACGCTATGGATCAAGGCTTCTCTTTTTCTCTGGAAGGATGAAGAATGTATCCGTCCTGGTCCCGCTACAGACTTGAGTTTCCTGGAGAAATTGGAAGAGAAAGTAGGCAAGCATGCACACTTCCAAACGTATGTATTTCACTTGACAAGCTGTTGCATGGGGAAGGTCATTGTGTATCCACTTTCTTGGGTATGTGGGCAGTGGACCCCAAGAATACAGCCACTTCTTCATACATTGAGATGTGAGGTACCACAATGATACACCAACTCATTTACACGCATACCTTTTCTTAGTGGAAATCAAATTCAAATGAGTCCCGGGTAGAATGGTCTAAGATTTTATATCTTTCTTATGATTGCTACATTTTGGATAGGGTTGCATGCATGAAATAGTCTTTTCTTTTGAGGCGCCTGGGTGGCACAGTGGTTAAGCGCCTGCCTTCGGCTCAGGGCGTGATCCTGGCGTTATGGGATCGAGCCCCACATTGGGCTCCTCTGCTATGAGCCTGCTTCTTCCTCTCCCACTCCCCCTGCTTGTGTTCCCTCTCTTGCTGGCTGTCTCTATCTCTGTCGAATAAATAAATAAAATCTAAAAAAAAAAAGAAATAGTCTTTTCTTTTAATGGTCTTTTTAAAAAGTTAGGTTTAAAATATAAAATACATATAGTGATACGTGTAGGTCTGAAGTACACAACCCCACAAAGTCTTCACATTTGTGTGTACCCCCACAACACCACGACCAGATCAAGACATAGAGCATTTATGGCATCCCAGAAAATTGAGGGGACTGGTAATGTTCTGTTTCTTGATCTGGGTGTTGGTTACATGGGTGTGTTTATTGTGCCAAAACTCACTGAACCTTACACTTAGGATATCTGCACTGTCATTATGTATATGGATATACGTTTCAAGAAATGGTTATAAAAATTAGGAATCCCCAGAATCTGAAAAATAATGTTTCATGAGTATTAGAGTCACTCAACATCATAAAAACGTAAGGTAGTGCGATTGTTTCTTAGTGATCACCTGGAAAAAAATAAAATTTATTTCATTGTATAAGTAAGTGTCTCTGTGGCTCACATGTTTTTTAATTCCTCAGTTCTTAGAAGAGGGACCTAATTTTAAGTTTTTATTTCGAGTTAACATACAGTATAGTATTAGTTTCCTGTGTACAGTATAGTGATTCGTCATTTCCATACATTGCCCCATGCTCATCACCACAAGTGCCCTCCTTCACCCCCATCACCTATTCCCCCGTCCACCCCCACCTGCCTCCCCTCTGGTCACCATCAGTGTGTTCTCTATAACTAAGAGTCTGTTTCTTGATTTGTCTTTCCGTCCGTTTTCCCCCCTTTGTTTATTTGTTTCTTAAATTTTACATATGAGTGAAATCGTATGATGTCTTTCTCAGACTTCACTTAGCATTATTTTCTCTAGCTCCATCCATGTTGTTGCAAATGGCAAGATTTTATTCTTTTTTTATGGCTGAGTAATATTCCACTGTATTTCTATACACTGTATCTTCTTTATCCATCCATCCATCGCTGGTCGCTTGGACTGCTTCCATAATTTGGCTATTGTAGCTAATGCTGCTATAAACATCGGGGTGCATGTATCCTTTTGAATTAGTATTTTTGTATTCTTGGGGTAAATATTAGTGGCGCGATTTGCTGGATCCTAACGTAGTTCTATTTTGACTTTCTGGGGAACCTCTGCACTGTTTTCCAGAGTGCCTGCACCAGTCTGCATTCCCACCACCAGGGCAAGAGCATTCCCCTTTCTGCACAGAGAGGGACCTAATATAGACCTATGCATGTTTGGCTTCCAGGGCTGGCCTTCAGTCCATTGTCATGTTCCTAAACAACTTCTCTAGGCGTCTCTTTTCTCTTTGCTTCCTATATCGGTACATTTTGTTGCCGCGAACTAGAAAGGTTCAGTTCGGGTCTATTTCTGTCTTGCTGCAGCCGGAAGCTGGCGGGGCCAAAGGGCCGGAAGAGGATTGGCTGGATGGAGTTCCGGCTCTGCCACTATGCGGGGGAGGTCACGTACTGCACGAAAGGCGAGTGTCACGGCCATGCAGGTGCCCCTGTGTCCATTGAGGACATGGTTTTGCGTGCAGCCCAGATGTTCACTGACTCTGCCTGCAGGCATGCCATTTGAAGTTTTTTTTTTAATTCATGATTTTGACGTATAACCACTTCGTTTCACCCATTTAAAGTGTCCAATTTGGTAGTTTTTACCGTATTCACTTTATAGTTATGCAACCATGACCACAGTGCATTTTAGAACACTTCACCCCAAAAAGAAACCCCGCATGCACTAACCACCACTCCCTTTTCCCCAGCCCCCAACCCCACAGCCCTAGGCTACGGCCTCCTCTATTTTCTGTCTCTGCGGATCTGCCCATTCTGAGTATTTCATATAGATGGAGTCTCACAATATGTGGTCTTTGGTGTCTGGCTTCTCTCACTTAGCATCACGTTTTCGAGGTTCTTCCTTGTTGTTATTTTTATTGCTAAGTAACATTCCATTTTATGGATAGACCCCATTTTGTTTATCCATTCATCCGCTGATAGGCATTTGGGTTTGTGCACACTTTTGAGCTATTAGTAATTATGCTCCTATGAACATTTTCTTTCAAAATGTTTACAAAATATTTTTGTTGGTCACTTCTGCTTTAGGTTCTAAATTATTTTCACTTCTTTTTTTTTCTTTTAAAAAAATGTTTTTTCCATTTTTTTTAAAAGTAGGTTCCATGCCCAACGTGGGGGTTGAACTCATGACTCTGAAATCAAGAGTCACGTGCTCTACCGACTCAGCCAGCCAGGCACCCCTAAATTATTTTCACTTCTAAATAAGTTTATTTCTCTAAGAATCTTTAAAAAGTAATATAATTTTTTCCCCTTAAATTCCCAGGGGTATAAAAACAGAAAACATTTCAAAATAGGATGACTCTCTCTCTGCAGATCATCAACTGATTTTTGTTTAACGAACAGTATACATGTAAGGCTGGAAGTTGCTGTCCATACAGAAAAGTCCAAAAAGGAAACCTTTACTCCTAGCTTCTCCCTGAGGTAACCACAGGAACCAACAGTTTCTTGTACTTTTTCAGGAAAGCAGAAATATCTTCTACTTACATATGTGGGGGCACACATATTTGTATGCCAGATAACACGCATACGCACACACATTGAAATAACACATGCTGTCATTTTGTGGTCTCTCTTTTGCATCTCTTCATTTAATGACTATTAGAGACCATTTGGATTCCAATTCACACTCAGTGAGCACTTACGGCGTTGCCAGGCACTGTCCCAGTGCTTAAGTGCTTTAAACCTCACAGAACCCTTTTCTTGTTCTTCGTCTTATTATTATCATCCCCCTTTTATTTTATTTTTTTAAAGATTTTATTTATTTATTTGACAGAGAGAGACAGCCAGCGAGAGAGGGAACACAGGCAGGGGGAGTGGGAGAGGAAGAAGCAGGCTCCCAGCGGAGGAGCCTGATGTGGGGCTCGATCCCAGGACTCTGGGATCACGCCCTGAGCCAAAGGCAGACGCTTAACAACTGAGCCACCCAGGGGCCCCTATCATCCCCCTTTTAATCTATGAGGCAACTGAGCTCAGAGAAGTCCAGTCACTTGCCCAAGGTCACCCAGCTAGTCAGTGGCAGACCTGGGGTTCAGACCCACGCCTTTTGCCTCCAGACCCTCTTTCCTCATCCATTCTCCACAGCAACTCACGGATTTGACCACATTTCTTTTTGAGAGACTACAGGCACTTCTCTAGGGCTGTGTCCTTTGACCCATTTGACGGACACTGCTTGTTTCCAGCTTTGTCTCTTGTAAACACTGCTGTGTTTGATGTTTTTGCATATTTCACTTGGCTCATATGGGTGCCCATTATATACACAGGCTAAATTCCCAGAACCAGAAGTGGCATTGCTCATTTAAAAGTTCTATCAGGGGATGCCTGGGTGGCTCCGTCGATTAAGCATCTACCTTCAGCTCAGGTCATGATCCCGGGGTCCTGGGATCGAGCCCCACGTCAGGCTCCCTGCTCAGTGGAGAGCCTGCTTCTCCCTCTGCCTCTGCCTGCCTCTCTGCCTACTTGTGTGTTCTCTCTCTCTCTCCCTGTCAAATAAATAAATAAATAAATAAATAAATAAATAAATAAATAAAAATTTTAAAAAAGCTTCCAGCAGAAGTTAGTTTGGACCCCTTCTGGGTGTGCATCTGAAAGAATCGAAATCAGAGACTTGAACAGATATTTGTACACCTACATTCATAGCAGCATTATTCACAGTAGCCAAAAGGTGAAAACAACCCAAGTGTCTATCGATGGCTGTGTGGGTCGGCACTATGTGCTCTATATAAACAGCAGAATGTTATTGGGTGTCTATCGATGGCTGTATGGGTCGGCACTATGTGCTCTATATAAACAGCAGAATGTTATTGGGTGTCTACCGATGGCTGTGTGGGTCGGCACTATGTGCTCTATATAAACAGCAGAATGTTATTCGGTCCTAGAAAGGAAAGAAGTTCTGATATATCATACCACACGGATGAAACCTTGAAGACCTATGTTAAATGAAATCAGCCAGTCACGAAAGGATGAAAACTATGATTCTGATGACAAGGTGCCTAGAGTGGTCAAAAGCATTGAGACAGAAAGTAGAATAGTGGTTACCGGGGGCTGGGGGAGAGGGAATGGGGAACTAGCACTTAATGGGGTCAGAATTTCAGTTTGAGAAAACGCGTTCCAGAGACAGGTGGTGGTGATGGTTGCACAACAGTGTGACTGTCCTTAATGCCACCGAACACTTAAAAATAGCTAAATGATAAATTTTATGTTATGTATCTTTTACCACAATAAAAATGTTAGTTTTGATAGCTCCAAATAGTCTTCTAAAAAGATTGTATCTTAGATGTTTTTGATACATATCATTTTTAGCAGGTTCTGATTTTTAAAAATTTTTTAAGTAGACTCCATGCCCAGCGTGGAACCCAAAGTGGGGCTTGAACTCACGACCCTGAGATCAAGACCTGAGCTGAGATCAAGAGTTGGACGCTTAACTGACTGAGCCACACAGGCACCCCTGGTGCTGATTTTGTAATGTCATTTAGTTACTATTAATTATTATTGACTGACTAGGATTTAAGTGAGTACTTAAAAACCAAGTTTTAAAATTGGAAATGGCACAGCCTCCTTTGTATGAAGATACTGTTGGGTCCCTCTAGTCCTGGCACTCCAGTTTCACTTTCCTCGGTGGGGATGATTTTCTCACCTGGCTTCCCCTGCCCACTCTTGAAATTCAATACTCCCTCCATTGTTTCGATGTCATTTTTTTTTTTAGATTTTATTTATTCACTTATTTTAGAGAGGGTGTGCAAGTGGGGGGAGGAGCAGAGGGAGAGGGACAAGCAGACTCTGAGCTGAGTGCAGAGCCTGACACGGGTCTCGATCCCATGACCCTGAGATCATGTCGTGAGCCAGAAGGAAGAGTTGGACGCTCAACTGACTGAGCGACACAGGCGCCCCTCGATGTCATTCCTTTTTTGCGTAGCTCTTTGCAACTGGGCTAGGACACATGTACAATACTTTGCATTAAGACTATTTGTGTGATAGCTAGTAAGAGGTTAGAACGTAGTGTGTGTGTGTGCCATCAATTCAATACTGTGGACCTTGTTCTCAACCAGGGATGGGATTAGTCTTCCAGGAACATCTGGCAATGTCTAGAGACAAATTTGGTTTTCCCAACTGGGGAAGGTGCTACTGACATTGAGTGGGTAGAGGTCAAGGATGCTGTTAAGTCTCTTACAATTCGCAAGACAGTCCTCACAATAAAGAATTCTCCAGCCCCAAATGTCAGTAGTGTCAAGGCTGAGAAACTCTGATCTGAGCCTAGGAGATTATTTTCAGGAATTCCCTTTACAGTCAATTGGGATGGAATTGCATTTTTAGGCAAAGCCAATCATTCAAACGTTTTTCAATGTTTTACAGGATTCTTAGAAAAAAACAATGATCTCCTCTACAGACATCTGAAAGAAGTAAGTCTGGAATTTAACTCTATGTATTTCTGATGGTATCACCCATGACGCTGATTTGGGGGTAGAATTGGCCTTCTGGATTTTTCTGTTCAATGCACTATGTTAGAACTCTAGCATGTCATGGCCAGAACAGATATTCAAGGTCATCTGTATGATATGCCCTTGATTCAAGAATGTATGTTGGCCCTACTGTGTGCTGGGCTAGTTCTGGGCAGTCCTTGTTCTCATGGGGCTTACCATGGGGGCAGGGAGTGGCCAAGAATAAATATATACAGGTGACCTTGAACAACATGACCCTGCCAATTTCCTGTGCAGTCAAAAATCCACGTACAACTTTTAACTCTCCCAAAACTTAACCACCAATAGCCTTGACTGGGAGCCTTACTGATACGTAAACAGTTGATTAACCTATTTTCGTATGTTATATATTATATAGTATATACTGTATTCTTACAGTGAAATAAGCTAGAGAAAAAAATATTTGTAAGAAAATCCTAAGGAAAATACATTTACAGTCCTGTACTATAAAAAAAATCTGCATATAAGGGGATCCACATGGGTCAAACCCATTTTGTTCAAGGGTCAACTGTACGCAAATAAGTTACCCATCCGTGAGAAGTGCTACAAAGAAAATAAGAAGACATGATTGAGAGGGATATTTTTAGTTTAAGAGATCAGAGAAAACACCCCTGTGGAGATGACTCTGGGCTGAAACCTGAGTGAGAATGCTATTGGCCATGGAAAGATTGGGGTGAATTCAGGTTGATGGACCAGTGTGTGCAAAGGCCCTGAGGCCCAGATGAATCAAAGTGTGTTCAGTGAGGGGTATAATGTTAGGAGAGGGGACAGAGCCCAGCAGCGTAAGGTCCCCAGGGAGGAGCAGAGATTTTTTATTCTGGTGCAGTGGGAATATACCAGGGTAGCATGAACAGAGGATGAGAAAACTGAGACCCAAAGAAGTCTCAACTTCCTCAAAGTCACATCATGAATCAGGGCTGGAGCTGAAGTTTGCCCCTGGGGCTGCTGTTGAAACTCCAATCTCCTTCCATATACCTCACCGATCAGAAGAAACTTGGGTGTTTTGAAGCCTTACTTTGTATTGAAACAGTTAACTGTTTTATAAAAATTGGATTTTACTTAATTAGCTTGGTTTACAAAAAGCTTAAATGTAGGGAGACCTTTTCAGAGTGAACACACAGACTGTGCATTTCAGGAGTACCTTCTGGCCTTGCCGATCTTTCTCTGCCACGTCTAGGACCCCTTGTCCCAATCCCTGGGCTACAGGATAGAGAACTATTCCTAACTTTGGATCTCTGCTCTAGGCGGGTGCTCTCTGGGGCTGCGTGTCAGCCCCACCTTTTCCCAGCCGTGGGGTCTCAAGTGGATTTCCCCATCAGTGGGCTGGGTCTGGGGGTGCCTCCCTCCCAGAGTCACTGTGAATGACCCAGGAGTGGAAGGGCTGACACAGGGAACATAGTACTCCTCTCCTGACTTTGCCTTTCCTTGCCACGCCCACACCCTTCACAAACCCACCCATGGAGGGTGCTTCCCATGGAAAAATCTCAGAGTTTCTCACTTCACCAGCCAGGGCCAGAGCTCCTTGCCCTTTCTTTTGACTTCAAGATGGGCCATTTCTAATGTGTTCATTCTTGTCTGCAAATTGCTTGTTCGAGCCATCGTTAAGTGCAGAATTAGAGTGGATTAAACCATTTTTTTAAATTTAAAGAAACATCAAATTGTGGTAAAATGCACGTACCATAAAATTTATCATCTCAACCATTTTTAAATATGCAAGTCAGTAGTGTTAAGCCCTGTCACCTTATTGGGCAACCAAAATCCAGGATCCTTTTCACCTTGGAAAACTGAAACTCTGCCTCTGTTAAAACACTAACTCCCCGTTCCTCCTCCCTCAGCCCCTGTAGCCACCACCCTACTTCCTGTCTCTCTGAATTTGATTCCTCTAGGAACCTCATGTAAGTGGGGTCATACAGTACTTGTCCTTCAGAGTCTCATTTCTGTCCCTTAGCATAATGTCCTTGGTTTCATCCATGTTCCTACGTGTGTCACAATTTCCTTCCTTTTTAAAGGCTGAGGGGCGCCTGGGTGGCTCAGTCAGTTAAGCATTTGCCTTCAGCTCAGGTCATGATCCCAGGGTTCTGGGATGGAGCCCACATCAGGCTCCCTGCTCAGTGGGGAGCCTGTTTCTCCCTCTCTCTGCTGCTCCCCCTGCTTGTGCTCTCTTTCTTTCTCTCTCTCTCTCGAACAAATAAATAAAGTATTTTTTTAAAAATAAAGGCTGAAAATATTTCATTGTGTGGCTATGAAGAAAAGAGTTTTAGTGTCGAATTAATTTTTTTAAATTAAAGATTCTTGGGGCACCTAGGTGGCTCAGTAAGTTGAGTGTCCTAGTCTTGATTGTGGCTCAGGTCATGATCTCAGGGTTGTGAGATCGAGCCACGTGTTGGACTCCAAGCTGAGCGTGGAGCCTGCTTAAGATTCTCTCTCTCCCTCTGCCCCCCCCACTCTCTCTCAAATGAATCTTTTAAAAATATAAATTAAAGATTTTTGGTAATGCAGGTTATTTTGAAAATGAATGCCCGGGGGGAAAAATCAAACCGTACAAAAACTGGTGTCCTTGACCCCATGTCACCAACTCTCTCTCTCCTGAGAGCCAGCTGTTCTAGCCACTTGATTGTGTATCCTTCCAGGGATGGTAGAGACCAAGGGGTGTGTGTATCTCCCTCTTTTTCCTTTCTCCTCACACAATAACCGCCCACTGCACATGTAGTCCTCATCTTGCTTTTTTTTTTTTTTAACACCATATCTTGGAGATCACTTGTCAAGAGCTGGTTCATTCTGTAGCAGCTGGACTGGGAGCAATGTTTCCTTTACCATGTCAGAGGAAAAACAATCAGATGGCCTCACCACGTAGACAGAGCAGTGGATCCAGTATTTAAACATTTCCTTCCGTGTTTGTCTTTATTCCCACCATCAAGTGCTCCCAGAACAAACAGCTCTGGGCTGCTGTGAACACTTAGGCAAGGGAAAGACCCTTGGTGACTTCTGAAGCAGTGAATGTGGGCCTCATTTCCTTTACTTTCAGGTGCTGTGCAGGTCCAAAAACCGCATCCTGAAGGAATGCTTCCTGGTGGCTGAGTTAGAAAACCGGAGAAGGCCGCCAACGGTGAGTGGGGGGATAAAAGAGGGTGCAATTATTCTCAGTTGCTTATACATTTTAAACTGCCCTTCCTTTTTCTGAAAGTGTCACTCTCTAACACATACTACTAAATATATACTTTCCAATTGTAGCAACCAGTGTGTTAATTGCAGCCATTCACGGAGCACCTGTGTGTCAGGCACTGCGTGTGGGGCACAAGATTTAGCAATAACAGAATGGACAAGGTCCCTATTCTTATGGGGGGTATAATCTAGTGGGAGAGAGTATAGGAAAATACCACCAAAGAAAGAGAGAACTTATAACAGCACAAGGGTCATAAAGGAAGCTTGGTAACAAGGAAATGGGAGGCTGGTGGGGGTGATGGTCTCAATGGCGATACTGGCTCCTACGAGGTGCTCACCACGTATTTGCTGAATGAGGAAAGCATCCTGGACAGGTGCTTGTCCAGCCTCTGTTGACCAGTCTGAGCTTGGACTTCTCAGGCCAGAACATCCAAAATCTTCTTAGTGGGCAAGATGGTAATGGGTAGGGCAATCTGTCCAGAGCTGGGATCTAAAGAGCTGGAGTCTTGTGCCCTAGCCAATCTGCTCTGTATTTACTGGGAGAAGTACTATCTGCTTAGCTCATTCTCTCTCTCTCTCTCTCTGAAGGTGGGGACTCAGTTTAAAAACAGCCTGAGCAGCCTTCTGGAAATCCTGATCTCTAAGGAACCTTCGTACATCCGTTGCATCAAGCCCAATGACAGGAAAGAACCCAGTGAGTCGTGAATCATTCTGAACACCGAGCTCAGGGAAATGAGGCTGGGAGGAAAGCCAAGATGGCAGTGTGTTAAAATCCTAAAACCCCCCATAGGCTTGCTCCTTGTCCTTTGTACATGAATTCTTTTCACTTTTAAATAATAGAAGGCAAATGAATAGGGAGGGAGAGGGTTTTTTTGGTGGTCCTGAGTGAACATTGCTCAGAGCCTGGCCGGTTTCAGGAGCAACACAGCTGAGCCAGACAGATGTCAGAGGTGAGGGGAGCAGTGTTGCTTCTCTCCCGCCAGAGGACAGTCTTCCAAGATGGTCTGTGGCTTGGCTATCTTCCAAGCTCATGCTGTGGTCAGTAACACAGTTGTACAGAAGGTAGGCAGGAAGAGCAAATGAGTGAAGCAGACTGGATGTAAGGCAGTAGGGAGGGGAGGGGACTGTGGCAAACTGCAAAGGGCATGTGCCCCCAGGGGCAGCCCTATTCCCTTCCAACCAGTTGTTCCCACATGGAACTAGAGCCCAGAATGGCCAGATATCATGGTTTTTTTTCCAAGAGAAAGCAGAAATCCAGATTTTCCTGTAAAATTCCCCCATTAAAACACACACGCAGACACACACACAATTAGGACCTGACAAAATATGTCTGTAGCCAGATCCAGCCCCTACAATGGTCAGCTGGCAGCCTGTGGTCTTTCTCGGTTGAAACAGAGCCATGGGGTCCTTTACTGTCACTCTCCCTTCTGTGTTTCCAAAGGCAAGTTTGACGACTTGCTCATAAGGCATCAGATCAAGTATCTGGGGCTGATGGAGCACCTGCGGGTGAGACGGGCGGGCTTTGCATACCGGCGGAAATACGAGCATTTCTTGCAAAGGTAACGTTTGTTTTGTTGGTCCTAAGACGGCAAAGTCAAAAACCTGTGTGGGGAGTCTCTGGGGGTGTGGCGATGAATAAAATGTTATCCCCCAGGGAACTCAGTTTGATTCTCCTGGAGCAGTAACTGTGATGAACACTAACATTTTGGAGACTAGGAAGCTGACTCATTTTACCTCCTTCCCTTTGTCTCCCTAAGCCTGTAACTTCTTGGAGTCCAGGAAGCGCAAGGCTGATGCACAGACCTGCCACTAGGGGGCAGACGCGGGCAGCGCACCACTGACTCTGTAACTAGTTGGGAAAGACCCTCCCCAAGGTGACTGTAGGGGGTTGGTTTAGTGCCATCAGTCTGGGAGCCAACCTCTTGGCCTCGTGGGCTAGCCAGAGAAGCAAGTGTAGTGGTGGGAACATGGGCATTGAAGCCACGCAAACCTGGGTGGGAATCCCCATCCCGTCTCTTCTAGCCATGACCTATTTCCTTGCCGTAACATAGAGATTAAATTGTCTGCTCTCAGGGAGCTCATCAGGATTTAATGATATGATCGCACCGCCACCCCAGTTGCTGGGCGCTAATACTTCATTGGTGGTGGGCTGCGTGTGATTTGTGCTACCAAACAAAATCAACACAATCTCGCCCTCTCGAGGGGAGCATAACGGTTATTTTTATAGGTCGACGTGGGTGAATGAATGTTGGCAATTTCACATTTCAACCTGATTCCTAGCCTTCTTTTGAACTACAGCTCCAAAGCTCATGTACATGAGCTTACGGTTTTCATCTAATTTCTTGTATTTTGCAACTCCCGTCAAGATTCTGCCCTTTCAAATTTGAGCATTTCCTAGCAGCTCTTATTTTTAGCCCCTGATTTAGTGATCTCAGATCTTTCTCTACCAAGGATCATGCTGGTTTTTCTCCCATGATTCTCATGTCTTGATAGGTGGTATCTGCTTATATGCATTTATTAAGTAATAATCTGTTTCCTCACTGTTATTTTATTTAAATTCTGGTTAGTTAACATGCAGTGCAATATTGGTTTCTGGAGTAGAATTCAGTGATTCATCACTTACGTACAACACCCAGCGCTCATCATAACAAACGCCCACCTTAATCCCCATCCCCCAGAGAGCCCATCCCCCACCCTCCTCCCTCCATCAACCCTCAGTTCTCTGTTGTCAAGAGTCTCTTATGGCTTGTTTCCCTCTCTCCTTTTTTTCTTCTCCCCCTTCCCATATGTTCATGTGTTTTCTTAAATTCCACATGTGAGTGAGATCATACGGTATTTGTCTTTCTCTGACTTATTTCGCTCAGCGTAATACACTCTAGTTTTATTCACGTGGCTGCAAATGGCAAGATTTCATTCTTTTTGATGGCTGAGTAATATTCTGTGTGTGTGTGTGTGTGTGTGTGTGTGTATGTATACACACCACATCTTCTTCATCCACTCATTAGTCAATGAACATCTGGGCTCTTTCCATAGTTTGGCTATTGTTGATAATGCTGTTATAAACATCGGGGTGCATGTGCCCCTTCAAATCTGTATTTTTGTCTCCTTTGGGTAAAATACCTAGTACTGCGATTGCTGGATCATAGGATATTCTGTTTTTAAATTTTAAGGACCCTCCATACTGTTCTCCAGCCTCACTGTTATGTCGATGACTGATGTACTTGCTGATACCCTTTAGCTATAACCCGCTTATCTCCTTACCACCCCAGCCCCCAGCCCTAAGCAACTATTAAGCTGTTTCCTGTCTCTATAGAGTTCCCTATTCAGGAAATTTCATATGCGTGGAATCATACAGTCCGTGGCCTTTTGTGACGTTGCACGATGTTTTCAAGGTTCGTCTCCGTGGTAGCACGGTTCAGCGCTTCATTCCTTTTAGGGCTGAATCATACTCCGTCGTGTGGATAGACCACATTTTATTTATCCGTTGTTGGGCATTTGGGTTGTTTCCATTCGGAGCTATTATGAATAACGCTGCTAGGAACATGTACAGGTTTTTACGTGGACATGTGGTTTTTGTGGGGGGGGTGTATACCTAGGAGCAGATCACTAGGTCGTATGATAACTCAGTGCTTCATTGGTTGAGGACCTACCAGCCTATTTGCCTTTCCCCCCGAGGTACCTCCTCTATATGCTGCTTTTGCTCTTCAGCTACAAGTGGTTCATTTTTTCACATATTCATTTTTTCTGAATCTGACTTCCGGTGGAGATGGCCAGAGTCAGCAGCCGCTGCCCGCCCCACCCCCCAAGCACCTGCTCGTGTCACGTTCCCAGTTTTCCGCAGTTTTTGCACTGCACACATCTTTTTTCTGCTTTGTTGTCATCTGAGGCTCGTTCACTCTGTTGGTTAAACACTAGCGAGGTGGGAACTGGGCCGGCTGGAGGACCACCTAGGAGGGCCCGCAAGGCTGCAGGTCAGGGGTGGGGGTGGGGGGCCGGGGGAGGGGCTGGAGCTCCTCGGAGGAGATGTGTGCTCTGCCTGGCACCAGCTCCCTTGATCAGGAAGCAACTGCATTTCAGAGTTGAAAAGGACAGAGTGCCCAGCCCTTCTGCCTGTGGGTGTTTAAGACATCTTCCCATTCCCTTCGTCTGTCTGCCCCATGTTGGGACCGCTTTGATGGCGTGTGCTAGTGACAGGCGTGGACTGGACAGGGGGCATCAGGGCCTGAGGCCCTACTGCATTCCCTGGGGTAGGCACGCACCTGCGCCTTGGTGTGTATGCCTGGACCGAGAGAGGTCATCGGGGAAGAACATGGGACACTTAATGTCTCAGTTAGGGCTGCTGTAACAAATACCATGGCCTGGGTGGCTCATAAACAACAGAACAGTACTTCTCACGGTTTTGGAGGCTGGAAATCCGAGATCAAGATACCAGCAAGGTCATGTTCTGGGGAGAACCCCATCTGGGTTACATGCAGACTGCCCTTCTCTCGGGTCCTCACATGATGGAAAGAGGGCGAGGGAGCTCTCTGGGGTCTCTCTTATAAGGGCACTGACCCCATTCGTGGGGGCTCCACGCTCATGACCTCATCACCTCCCAAAAGGCCCTCACCTCCTAATACGTTCACTTGGCGGGTTAGGATTTCAGCCCATGAGTTCAGGATGAAGGGGACGACATAGATATCCACCCGTGGCAATGCCCTTAATGGACTTTTTCATTAAGTATAGTTCCAGGAAAATAAACATGTTTTTAACAGTTTAAAACGTGATTTTTAAAAAACATTTTATATAGTTGTCAGAGAGAGAGAGAGCACAAATGGGGAGAAATGGGCTCCCCACTGAGCAAGGAGCCCGATGCGGGACTCGATCCCAGGACCCTGGGATCCTGACCTGAGTGGAAGGCAGCTGCTTAACCAACTGAGCCACCCAGGTGTCCCTAAAATGTGATTTTAAAAACAGAACAAACTCTATCACAATATTAAGGGTAAGAAGCATAATAGGAACACCATAGCTAACATTTTTTGTAGCTTGGACTATGTCCAGTACTGTCCATGGATTATCTGACTTCGGCCCCGTGACGGCCCCACAAGGAAGGTCTTGTTACTTGTTCTCGTTGCAGAGGTGAGGAGGCAAGTGGACTTGCCCAGCTCCTGAGCTGGACTCGAACCCAGGTAGTGCAGGCCGGCCCAGCGGCTCTAGCCTTTAGTCCACAGGCACTTGTAATCCTGCCATCGCTTATTTCATTATGTTGCAGACCACATGGGGTTTTTTTATAGTGACCACATACTAGAAATGTAGGCTGAAATCAGGATCTTAAGTCATCACTGGGTCCAAGTTCCTCATTCCTTACCAGGCATGGAATCTTTTCTTTCCGTGCTGGCCCATGTTTTTTTTGTCCACTCATTCATCAGCAGATGAATGGAGTCTCAAATGGAGACTTTTCTACCTTTTGTCTACGATGACTAAAGACACTGTGACGCTGAGCGTTCACATATGATCTTGTATGTCGATGTATGTTTTTGTGTCTCTGCATGTATACTTAGGAGTGGAATGGAGTTTCTTGGATGGAGTGTCTGATGATGTTATTGTTCTATGAAGACAGGCCAGACCTACCCTATTGAAACAGTTTCACCCTTTTATCTTTCTTGCCAAGTGTATCTTGTTAAATTCAAGGAAGTTGGTGTGACGAGTCTGCTAGATTGTGTTGAGTGACTGGCATGCCACAGCTGGGCAAAGCTGACCTCTGGCCGGTGGGGGGGGGCGAGTGTCTCATGGCTTTCTAGAAGGGCCTCTCCTCTCCCCAGGTACAAGTCCCTGTGCCCAGACACCTGGCCGCACTGGCATGGGCCTCCAGCAGAGGGCGTGAAACGGCTGATCCGGTATATTGGCTATACACCGGAGGAGTACAAGTTAGGGAGGTAAGCGGCCAGGAAATCCCCCTTAAAAAGTTCTGTGCATTCATCCCTATGCATTGAGAGCCCGGGGACGAATTTTTAAAGAATTTATGTCGATTTACAAGCAAATACTTACATCCACTCAATTTAAATGCAGCTCTATAAAGAAAAAACGTGTGTGTGCCTGCTCTCGGTACTTTGCTCACACTCAGAACATTCCACAATACTTCTGAAAGCAGCTGGGTGTCCCACACTTCAATTCTGACATGGTCTCCCCCAGCTAGTATCAGATGCCCAAGATAAGGACTCAGTCCCACAAGGCTGTCTGTCCCCCGCTTCAGATGCCAATTGCAAGTCCCCGTTGTCACCTATGCTTCTGATGACCGACTGGATATCTATTCTGCGCAGGACCCCCTCTTTGGGTTCGACTGATTTGCTACAGCAGGACACAGAACTCAGAAAATATTTACTTACTGGATTACTGGCTTATTGCACAAGGATAGAACTCAGGAACAGCCAGTTGGAAGAGATGCATGGGGCGGGGCATAGGGGAAAAGCATAGTGCTTCCATGCTCTCTCCAGGTCCACCCAGAACATCAAGCCATGTCCTTTTTGGGGTTTTATGGAAGCTTCATTACACGGGCATGATTGATAAAACTATTGGCTGTTGGTCATCTCTTCAACCCCCAGCCCCTCTCCCCTACCTGGAGGCGGGGCTGAAAGTTCTGAGCCTCTCATCTCAAGCTTGGTTCCCCTGGCAACCAGCCCCCATCCTTAGGTTATCCAGGGGCTTGACAAACATCACCTCCTTCGCATAAACTCAGGTGTGGTGCAGTCGAAAGGGACCTGTTATAAGTAGCAAGACACCCATTTCACTTTTATCACTTTGAAACTATCTCAGGAACAAGGTCCAAATATTAGAAGATGCCCCTATTGCTCTAGTTATAAGGCTTTGGGGAGCCAGGGCACTAGAATGGGACAAAGACCACATACGTATTTCTTATTACGAATCACAGTATCACAAGCTCCAGGCGGTTGGAAGGGTGTTGGAGGAGACGAAGTTAGAAAGGAGCCCTGTGTTCTGTACCTGACCTGGGGCTGGGTTGCACATCTTTGCCTGCAAAATGAGTTTGCCTGGTCTTTTTATTGTTCAAATGCACACGGGACCTCGCAGAGGGGGTATCAGGACTTACGTGAAGTGAAAGGTCCTGTGGCATCCCGGAAGGTGGTGTTCTAGAACTCTGAGCACATTACTGTAGCTGTAGTTGTCCAGGAGCAGGAGGACTTTCATACACGTCGACAGCATTGAGACAAACTCAGTGGGGTGAACCGGGAAGATTTTAGTCTGTCCTGTTAGTCATTTTGGTCAGGGTTCATGTGGTGGTAAGGAACAGTGCCCAAGAATGTAGACGGGCATTCCCAGGCTGCAGAGAATTTCTGCCTTTGAATCCATCGATGCAATTTGCCTGCCAACCCCTAACTCCCCTAACTTGTATACAGCCCTCTGTGGCCACCCTGGTCCCTCTCCATCCTTACACTTCTGTTCCTGGCCCTGCTTCGAGAATTAATTACATTTCCAAGCCAGATCCCCAAGGGGAATGGGGCTTAGCACATCCTGAGGGAGGCAGATGGTGGAGGTCATAGGTAGTGTCTGTCCCCATTCCCTCATCTGGGATGGGAACATGGGATCACGTGGCATGAGGCACTGCTGCCCCCTGGTGGCTGCCCTGGGAAGTTTCCCTCACAGGGTGGGTAGGGCAGGCAGGAAGTGATGGATATTGATAATTGATCTTTGCTGGTTGATGGGATTTTCTTTTAAACTTAGACTCCTATTCCTTGTCATCAATTTTCAAAGCCCAGGGAAGTAACGTCAGGTTAAATTGGCGTTGTAGTTTCCTGAGGCTGGATAGCAAAGGACCACGGACTGGCTGGCTTAGAACAAGAAAGTACTCTCTCACGGTTAGGTGCGAAGTCCAAAATCAAGGTGTCAGCGAGCTCTGCAGGAGGACCCTTCCTTGCCTCTTCCAGCTTCTGCTGGATCCTGACATTCTTTGGCTCGTGGCCCCATCTCTCCAGTCTCTGCCCATCTTCAGATGAACTTCCCTGTGTGTGTGTGTCCCCTTTTCTCTTACAGGCACACACTTATTGGGTTTAGGTCACCCCTAATTCCGTACTATCTCCTGTCAGTCCCTACCTTAATGACATCTGCAAAGACCTTATTTCCTGATAAGATCACATTTTTTTTCTTAAGACTTTATTTGACAGTGTGAGAGAGCACAAGCAGGGGGAGCAGCAGAGGAAGGGGGAGAAGCAGGCTCCCTGCCAGGCAGGGAGCCCGATGCAGGACTCAATTCCAAGACCCCAAGACCATTACCTGAGCCAAAAGCAGATGCTTAACCAACGGAATCACCCAGGCGTCCCTAAGATCACATTCTGAGGCTCTGGGGGAGGGGACACTATTGAAGCCAATGCAGGTGGTAACCGATCAAATTAATCATTACAACAATCTCTCTTTTCACTTCTAGAACCAAAATATTCATTCGTTTCCCCAGAACTCTGTTTGCTACTGAAGATGCCTTTGAATTTAGTAAACATCAATTAGGTATGATTTTCTCTGTCCTGACTTCAGTAGAATGTGAAATGAACCAGCTTAGCTGGGGAGACGCCTTACCAGGGTGTGCGATGCAGCGTCAGAAGTGTTGGCTTTGGAAACCAGAACAAGATACGGGGTTATGATAAGATACATGTTTGCCTAAATGTGCGTTTGGAGGGCAGTCTTGGGTGCACACGGACACTTAAACACTGGATTTCTGTCCCAGTTCTCGTTAGGACCCAACTCTTGGGCCACACCAGGGCCTAAACCTCAAATGAAGCTTCGAAAACTTCATTCCGAATGGGTATCTGATGTTGGAAGGTGTTGCTTCAAAGCCTGCAGCTGGCGGGGGGGGGGGCGGTGTGAACGGTGAATGAGGAAAGTTACGGGGTGGGGTGGACGTGGAGCAGTGCAAATTTTTTTTTAAACTACTGAAGTGGAATGGAGCTTCTCCCTTGACATCTCAACTGCTCTGTTGAGACATCCACTATTGAGTGATCTGAGTGCTTGCTGCATATCAAGTCCTCTGCCCTCAGGACCTCGGTGTGTTCTTAGAACAAATCTGCGTGGCCACATTATGTCCACTTTACATTCTGGGAAACTGAGGTCCAAGATGTCGGTAAACTGCAGAAGGCTGCACAGCTAGTAAGCGGCAGAGCTGGGGTTTGAACATGGGTCTCTCTGGGTTCGGGACCTGGGCTTGTAACCACTGTGCTTACAGATCTCATTTATTTTTTGACCCTGACAGCAGCAAGCACTGATCCCAGGACCTGGGACAGTGCAGGTGCTGGCTGCAGGCGGGGCAGGGGGGCACTCAGTCAGCGTTTCTAATCAGCCTCCGGGGTATGGGATGCCGCTGGTCTGCGGTGGGGGGGGGGGTCGCTTGATGAGCTTGGCCTGTGGTGGGAACTGGGTCAGCAGGTGGAGGGGGAAGCTCCGGGGTGAGTGTGCATGTGGCCCTGCATCCCCAGGTTCACGCTCCTCCTCAGTAGCCACACTGCTGTGCCCTGCAGCTGTCTCCACCACCCAAGCCTGCGCACCCATGTGTGGCATGAACCTGGCACCTGCCTCGAGGGGTGGGTGTGCGGGTGAAACAGTGCCTAGCCTGGAACCGGGGCCCACCGGCCCTCAGCAGACCGCGTGGGGGCTCTTACCACTGAGTCTGTTCTTTACCCTGGGGGAGGGAGCCGGGAGCTTCTGGCAGCCAGGCTTCCTGTACCCCCACCTGCTCCCCACCAGTCCCTGGGTCAGCCGGCAGCTCTGCACTGCGCCACCCCGAGGCCCCTTCTGACCTCCCCCCTGAAGAGCACAACTACAGAGTTGCAGAGCTGAAAGCCGTTTCACCCACACTTTTATCTTCAGTTGCGAGGATCCAAGCCAAATACAAAGCCTGCCTAGAAAGGAGAGAGTATGTGAAAAAAAGACAAGCAGGTAAGAATTAAACAGAAACTTGCCCGTTTGCAGAGCCAGAGCTCTGCTGTCTCTCTCTCTCTCACCCATGGGGCACCTGGAGGCAGAGGCTCTTTGTGGCTTCTCTCCGCCTGCTGGTCCTTGAAACCTGGGTGCGGCTCATCTTTATTCTATTAATCCGAGATTGTAACGTAGTGGCCCGCATCAGTCCCACCAACGTGGCTTATTTGATTCGCAGCATGTGACCATTTAAAGAATCATTTTTTTAAAAGGATACTAACCCTGGGAGTACCCGGGAACCTGTCCCCTGTGGCTTTCCAGTCTCTTCTCAACCCCACACCCCCCATCCCTCTTCTGAATTTCGCCTTTATCCTTCCCTTGCTTTTCTCTATAGCTTTACCATTTATGGATGCATCACTAAAGGATATATTGCATGTTTCGAACTTCATTAAATTATACCATTTGTATTTTTAGGGACATTTTTGTTCCTGAATTCAACCAGTTAGCGTTGCGTAGATTTGGTCATTTATTTTCATATAAAGCTGCATAGCTCGCCCGGTATCAGATGTTGGCAAGCTTTTTCTTCAAGGCCAGATGGTCCTTTAGACTTTTGTGGGTCATCTGGCCCCTGCCACAGCTACTCAACTCTGATGCTGTAGCAAGACGGTACTTTAGGCGATACATAAATAAATGGGCATAGTCCTGTTGCAATAAAACTTTATTCACAAAAACAGGTGGCGGTTCTGAGGTCCGTAGTTTGCTGACCCCTGTGCTGTAGGAGTCTACCACAATCCAGCCGTTCCGTTGATGGACGTGTGGGTGGCTGTAGTTGTTTTTGGAACCGAAACAGCGCTGCTATGAGGAACAAAACCTCCATTTATTTGAGACAGAGAGGGAGAGAGCGAATTTCAAGCAGACTGTGCTGAGCGCAGCCTGACTCAGGGCCTTGGTCCCACAATCCATGAGATCATGACCTGAGCTGAAACCAAGAGTCAGATGCTTAACGAACTGAGCCACCCAGGCGCCCCAGAAAACATTTTTAAGCAAACTGAATACTGAACAAAATATGAAAAGCATTTAAAAATTGGGAAACAAGCCCGAAATCTCTGTGTATCCCAATTGACGTGTCTCGGTTTTTAAGTGTGGACAACTAAAGCACATACTGGACGAGACAAACCAAACGCAGCCCCACGACTACCCTGTGCCCCTCAAGACGACCTGGGGAAACTGACCCCTCATGCAATGTCAGGGCCCTCCTCGAAGCTTCCTGCAGCGCTGCTGGAGTTCCTCAGACGCCTGGCCTGAGCACCCCCAGATAGGAACTCGTGACACTCAGCAACTTTCCATCCCGGGGGGGCCTGCCGAGTGTGGCGGTGGGCGTCCAGATGTCTGGGAGGGGGGTGAGAGATTCTGAAAAGAGCCTTTTGTCTTTAAGTGTGATTGCGCTCAGCCTCTAATGCCAGCAGTGAACTCTTTCAGCCATCAGACTTGAAGCGCACTGGAGAGGGGCCCTGGCTCGGAAGGCGGCCCAAAGGAGAACGTGGGCTGTGCGGACCGTGAGGAAGTGAGTTCCCTGCAGGAGGTGATCGTGGACTTGGTTGAGTGCTTTGGCTTCATGCAGAAAGCTAAGCTTCCCTTCTGGATGTCAGGCCTTAGGGATTCGGCTCCACTGCTTTCCTCCGAGCTGCCTAATCTGACGGCGATCACGATACCCATGACGCTTGTTAGTTTCTTAGTTCAAGTCACAAGGTCAGCTGCTAGTTGTTGTTAGCAACCAATTCAAACTGCTCAAAACAAAACAAAAAAGAGTACGGGTGAACTAGAACATATCTTTAGGGCAGACTTAACCTATGGGCTACGTGACTGTCGCCCTGCGTGGCGACCAAAGCAATCGCCACCATTTTTGGCCTCCTTTGAAATTAAACAGGTGGAGAGAATCTCGGGGAAGATATGGGCCAGAAAGCTAACAAAACGCTTGCCTCTTTAGGTTCATAAAGGGATTCATCAACCGCAACAAACCCCTCTGCCCCGACAACGAGGAGTTTATCGTGTTCGTGCGGAAGAATTACATCTTGAATCTTCGGTATCATGTCCCAAAGAATGTCTTGGACAAGAGCTGGCTGAGGCCTCCTGGCATCTTGGAAAATGTGAGGACCGAACGGGGACTCCTATTGCGAGTGACTCGGGCACTGACGGGGCTCAGCTTTTGCGTCTTCACGCAGCCTCCCTTGGCTAGAAAGGGTTGCCGTAGCAAAGCGTTGCCTTAGCAAGGCTGTTACACAGGGAAATGTCACTCCTCTGAACTCATACTCTAAAGCCAACAGGTCTGTTTGCACAGAACGTTTGTGAATAGTTCCCATCCTTGATGTAGCCTTCCCGATGGCTTTTAATGACTGTCACCTGAAAAGTGTTTCTCAAAAGATGGTTCTAAGGACCCTCTGTCTAGTGCACAGTGGGGGCCACTGTAAGATCCTGGGCCCCAGCC
The DNA here is from genome assembly GCF_002007445.2 of Ailuropoda melanoleuca. Taxonomy (NCBI): domain Eukaryota; kingdom Metazoa; phylum Chordata; class Mammalia; order Carnivora; family Ursidae; genus Ailuropoda; species Ailuropoda melanoleuca. The sequence goes on from NC_048229.1 coordinate 17,432,744, forward strand.
TGGGTCTACTGAACATCTCTAAGAGTCCCCCTCCTTTTTTTTTTTTTTTTTTTTTTTTTGGCCAGATCCTCGGATGACAAACACATTCAAGTTTAAGAACCAGTAGTTTAGGGGCGCCTGGATGGGTCAGTCGTTAAGCGTCTGCCTTCGGCTCGGGTCATGATCCTAGTGTTCTGGGACCGAGCCCCGCATCAGGCTCTCTGCTGAGCAGGGAGCCTCCTTCTCCCTCTCCCACTCCCCCTGCTTGTGTTCCCTCTCTCGCTCTCTGTCAAATAAATAAAATCTTAAAACAAAAAACAAAAAAAAAAACACCAGTAGTTCAGCAACAGTTAGCAACAGAAAAGGTAGTGCAAGATTGGCACATGAGCTGCCTGCTTGGAGTTTTAAATACTAATGCTGCACTTTGATTTTTTTAAATAAATACTTTTATTTATTTATTTATTAGAGAGAGTGAGCCCAGGCAGGGGGAACGGCAGGCAGAGGGACAGGGAGAAGCAGGCTTCCCACCGAGCAGGGAGCTCGACGCAGGGCTCAATCCTGACGTGAGCAGAAGGAACATGCTCAACCGCTTGAACCACCCAGGCGCCCCGGTGCTGTACTCTACATGAGACTGGATTCAACTGTGCTTTCAACGCTTCTGTCTTTGCGGCCACAGCCCACGAACTGGGTGTGAGCAAGGCAGGTGGGACAGAAGTGTGTTCTCCACACAGGCATCGGACCTGCTCAGGAAAATGTGCACAAGGAACCTGGTCCGGAAGTACTGTTGCGGGATCACGGCCGAGAGGAAAGCACTGGTAGGGATGGGGGGAGCACGGGCAGGTGGCAAGGCGGGGGAAGGGCCAGAACTGATGGTGCACGCCCCCGGGCTCACCTGGGAACCGAGGGGCTCACTGGGCCCATGCCTTGTATGTGTGTTGAGGATTAAACACACCTAGGCCAATTGGCACAGGGCTCCAGTTCCAGGGCAGCTGTTCTAAGTAACGCCGCTCACACTGTTGCCCTGGGAACACGACCCAGGTGGTCCCCTACGCAGCCCAGAAGGCAGGACCCCTTCTCTGCTGCAGGGTTTGGTTTATGCTTATCTGCAGGTCGGCAGACTTTTTCTGTAAAGCACTAGAGAGTAATATCTTGGGGTCTACGGGCCACATGATCGCTGTTACAATCTCCACTCTGACACCGGAGCATGAAAGCTGCCAGAGACAACATGTGCGGACGGCAGAGCCGTGCTGCCAAAAAATCCCCCCCAGAAATAAAAAAATAAATAAAAAAACAAAACCAAAAAACTTACAAATAATGAGCAGCAGGCTGAATGTGGCCCTTCGGTTGTAGTTTGCGGATCTCTGACCTAGAAGGAAGGACTTGCTCTCTGAAATTCAAAAATTCCACTTCTGGGAAGAGCGTGCGAGAGACCGGCATTAAGTGTCAGCTCCGGTCTCTGCCGGTATAATTTTTAGGGCATTTTGGCCAAAGCCTGGAACGTGTTGTGATTTCTGTGCCAAAGGAGGACGAGCCTCCTACAGCTTATCCAGAAAGTAAGCCATCCCGTGGACCTAAGGGGCCTCTGTCCCAAGGATCCCCGTGGCTACTGCTCTGTACTTCCAATTCTGTACCATCAGATGCAGCAAAAGGTGGTTACAAGTGAACTCTTCAGGGGAAAGAAAGAAGGTTATGCAGAAGTCTTAAGCCAGCCCTTTGCCAATAGTCGGATCGGTAAGTACATTTTTCCATCTGTGCACTCGCTTCTCCTATTTTAAGAGTTGAAAGAAGCTGTCTGACTCCATAGCATTTCCTGACCATAGCTGAGGTCTTGGTCACGGAGGGGCATAAATCCAGCAGCTGCCAACGCACCAAGATGGGATTTAGTGATGACTAGCTGTGTTCTGGTTCCCTCCCCAGATGAAGGAGACATTAATCCCAAAGTGCTTCAACTCATTAGCACTGAGAAAATCCAGGTAAGGAAATATGTGTCCTTGGGTCCAATAGGATTCCCTTAACAGGGTCTGTTTACTGTATGAAGAGTGCCTGGAAGCACTGCTGAAATGAAGGGCGGCGTGGGGGTGGGCCAGGTGCTCGACTGTAATGCTCTGGGTATTAACGAAGACTGTGGGGCCCATGTGACCACTAGGTATCTGTCACCCTAGAAACTGGGTTTGGTTTTCTTTCATTTTAAAAAGACTTTATCTGAGAGCGAGTGAGTGAGCGAGCATGAGCAGGGGGGAGGGGCAGAGAAGCAGACTCCCTGCCGAGCAGGGAGCCTGATGCAGGGTTCGATCCCAGGACCCCAGGATCATGACCTGCACCAAAGACAGACGCTTAATAGACTGAGCCACCCAGGCGCCCCGTGGGTTTGGTTTTCTATGATATTGAGCGAAACGCTGCTGTGAACGTAATCAGTGAACACCCCCTCTTAGAAGCAGTGTGGCAGGGTGCCAATGCGGGCTTCATGACTTAGCTGCCCATCCGGGCAGGTTCCCTGAGCTCTTGCTGCCTCTGTCCTTCTGTGAGTAGGGATAGTGGGGGTACTGAGAGGCTGAAGGGGTTGATGGTGGGAAGCACTGTGTGGTAATACCGGTTTGTTTGAGCCTCTCTCGGACTGAGCGCTTGAAGGAACCGGTCTTAGCAGAGTCTGGAGTAAGAAGGAACTCCGTACTCCGCCCTCTCCCCCCACGGAGTCACCTTGCCCTCCTTGCAGTACGGTATCCCAGTCATTAAATATGACAGGAAAGGCTTCAAGGCCCGGCAGCGCCAACTCCTCCTTACCCAGAAAGCAGCTTACGTGGTGGAGCTTGCCAGAATCAAGCAGAAAATAGAATACCCAACCCTCAAAGGTAAGAGGCAGGGCGCCTTCAGACCATTCACTGGGTTGACTTAGCTCCCGAGGAACACCAGTAAGGAAGGCGCTCTCCACAGGAAGACAGAAGTGTAGGGTGCCCAGAAAGGCTGGGGCTGCCCGGGGCCTGGCCTGTGACGCTTTTTTCTGGCATAAATGTCAGCGGCCACCCTTTCCCCCCCAAGTCTCCGGGTCAGGCAACAGTCCCCTTCTCCAATGACCTATGTTTTATTCTAAGTGCAGCCCTTCACAGCCTCGTAGCACGCTGACTGCGGGCTGTGCCCTTCATCCTCCGGGGCCCAGCGAGGAGGGACAGTGTGTGGGGTTGGGGTGCCCCTAGGTACACTGCCTCTTTTTTCTGCATGAGTGTCCAGTTGTTCAGTTCCTGGTCCCTCACTGTGGGATCTGTCCTAAGGTGTCTCTACTAGCAGCCTCAGTGACGGCATCCTGGTCATTCACGTCTCGCCGGAGGACCACAAACAAAAGGTAAGTGACGGCCACCAGTGTCTGCTGGAGGAGGGAGACCCTGCCACGCTACTGAGCTGCCCGCCGTGAAGCCTCCGTATGGAGTATTTTTCTTTGAAGCCACTGCTACCGCAAGTGCCATGTCCTCTCCTTGCCAGGGGGATGCCATCTTACGGTGTGAGCACGTCTTCGAAGCAGTCACAAAGCTTGTCATGCTGCTGAAGAGGGGGAACGTTGTGAATGTCGTCCAGGGAAGGTAGGTGGTTTCTTCAGTGATCGCTCGTTCACCAAGGCAACCGGCACAGTTCTCCAAGGAGGGCCTTCCGTTCTTGGGGGAAGCTGTCAGCCAGGGAACTGTGCACCTCAGGGCCGGGGCAGGTGACAGCCACACCTTTCCTGACGAGGCCTGTTGTCTAGGACAGTTGGCTGAACACCATGGGCCGCAGCGTGGCAGGCTGCTTACCACTGATGAGAGGACAGGGGTAAAATTTCTTTAGGACAGAGGAGAAACACGGCACAGAGGTGCTCTTACGTAAGTCACCACGCTGACGGAGCTGCCAGGTTTTGTTTCACGGCCGCAAGGTGGCTGAGCAGCAGGCCCAGTGTCAAGCTGGCTGGTCAGGGGCGGTGTGAGGGTTCCTGAGGCTGAATCAGGCACAGCACCATCAGCGCTGTTCTCCCGGAGCCCCCATGCTGGCAGGCTGACGCCCCACCCCCGCTGCTGCTGCTCCTAGCGGGTCTCAAGCCACTGTAGGCTGGTGAGCAAATTCCTATGTGCAAAAGGGGGAGAGAATGGGGGGCGCTCTGCTGGATCTGAGGGGAGACCTGGCCACCCCATGAGCGTTTCAGCAGGACCTATGCAGGTGGTTCTTCAGATGGCAGATTGGCCCCCCGAAGAGCTGAACATGCTCAGGTGATTTGGGAATAGCCCCCAGAACACATGGTAAAGTTCCCGGTTGTGGCCATGGTTGTCTTTTGAGGACTCAAAATGTGCAATAAAACTCTAATAATACAAATGGGAATTTGATCTCGAAACTAGTAAAGCCTCATAAGTGAATTTCTTTTGTAGACAGAAGGTGAAAAATAGAACGTTCAGTAATTGATTACTTGGTGTGTTTTCAGTTTACAGTTTTATATCAGTCCTGGAAAAAAAGGCACGATTGTTTTCGACACAGGACCGGAAGAACAAGTCTATAAAGATAAAAACGGACAGTTAACAGTGGTGAGTGGCTGTGGCGAGAGGTGTGTTACTTGAGAATATAGATTAGAATGAGACCAATGGCAGCTCTCCTCTAGACTGTTCGTGTCTCCCTCTATGCCCGACTCTACATCAAGACAACCGGAAGGTACGGACGCCAGAGACACACACTCACGGAATGAAAGGGTTTGGAGAAAGCAAGTTTACCTCTCATTTGTAGGTGTTAGTGAACAGGACGGTGACGTTAAATCCTTCTCGGTTTTAAATGCTAAAGCCAACTTTACCCTGGATGGCAAAGGCCTTAGTCCTTATTGTGTCTGTCTCCGACGATGGACTCTCCTGGTGAGCTTCGGAAAACACCCGTGCCTGAGTCTCGGCCCTGGACGCTGTGATGTGACTGGTGGGGGAGCCATGCCGGGTCTGAAGAGCACAGCTGACTGCTGTCTGGTTCAGTCCAGGCTGGGTGCTCAGCGCTTAGTCCTCCCTGCCGGTCCCACTGTGCTGGGCCCGGCATCCCCACAGCCCTCACTGGCAAGTAGTACGCAGGGCTTGTTTGATCCCATTTTGCTAGGAAATGACAGATTAAAACCTGAGGGGGCTGAATCTTTCAGATGTATTTTGTAGGTGCACCCAGTAGTATTATCTAATACAAATGAATGAGCGAACAGTCTGTCAATATACAGGCTGTCTCGTACATACTTATATTCACATCCCCTTAACTATGAAACTCTTTGTGGGTGTAAATGGTACCCAAAAGGCTTTCGTAACATAATTGCCTCTGAACTCCTTCAGGGAGAAGTTAAAATCTTTAAGTGTCATTTCATATATAACCTATCAGGTGATTTTTCAGTTTACATGCTGTCTTAGGGCTATAACATTTAAGAATGATTTTGCCTTGCGAGTCACACAGCTTGTCTGCCTGACTGGCTCGGGCTGAAAATGCTAAGCAGTCTCAGTGAGTCCTTTTTCTAAATGCCCTTTGTCTCAGTGGCAGGGAGGGCAGGCTTCTAGAAGCTTGTCCACACCACTCCTGGGTCACAAAAGGTCTCTAACCTAAGTGTGGGCACTCTCCCAAGGTGTCAGTCCGCACGAAGTCCTCCTGACCGCTCCCATGGCCGTCTCTGCTCTAGCCGAGAAAAGCACCCAGGAAGCCGGAGGCTGTGCAGGGAGCTACACCGTCAAGGAAAGCGGTCCTAGCAACTCTAGACAAAGGAGCACCTGTGAAGAAACAGAGTGGCATCTGCCCGTCTCCCGCTTCTCAGTGGCCCTGGGGCACTAAAGGAAAAGGTCCTCTTCAGGGGCCCCAGCTCCAGTCCTCTGCAGGGACGGGTTTCAATGTCCCTCCCAAGTGTTTCCCTCGATGGGTACCTGAATGTGTCCTCACAAGGTGGGCACCAGATCCTCCACCTTTGTCACGCTGCCCCTGAGGAGCAACGACAGAGTATACACATGGTCTGCGAGGGCGTCCGGGTAATTTCATAAAGCAAAATTCAAAATCTGCAGCTTTAATTAAATGGAACTTAGGCACATAGGTTCCATATGGGGAGCTATAGCAGAAATGTTAAGGCCTTGGGTGTGTTTCTTTCTCCCCCTTCCCTCATATGAAAGTGGCAGCAACCCCAGCTGATTCATTCTGCTTTCCACCTAAGACTTCCTTACAGTGTTTTAACAGAACAATGACCCCCACCCTCCCCGGCGCCTTCAAGGTGATAAAGCAGAATGAAGGGAGGACAGAGGCCTTGGTCTCTTTGCTGCGAACCACACCACACGGGGCGGGGGATGATGCTGGGTGTTTCTGAAAAGATCCAGAAAACATTTAAACAGAAGCATTATGCAACTTTTATTTTACACGTCCACAAATGCTTGTACAACATACAGTGACTACTTCTAACGTTTATAGCATTTTTTCATAGCACAAAGAGGAAGAAAGGTTAGTGCCACAGAGGGGTGCTACAGTCACGCTGGGTGGAGCCCTCAGGAGCACATGGCGCGGAGGAGGGCTGAGCTGCTGACACGNNNAGGCGCCGAGCAGCTGCTGGGACGTGCAGGCGAGCCCACCTACGTGGAACGTGGGGTCCCCGCCTCGCGGCCAGGCTGCTCATCTACCTACTGTTGGGCGGGGGGGGTTGCACAACAGAAGAGGCTACTCCAGGATTGTCTTGGGCACAGGCCCCCAAGTCACCACAAACAAGGACTTCTTTGAAAAAACAGCTATTCAACTGTAAGCTCTTACAATGTAATACAACTCAACTCGTCACCAAATCTTAGGCCAGCATTTTACTTAGATGGTTCTTAAGTATAAATATGGACCTCTGTTTGCCCTCCATGCTAGCATCAGAGTCCGTTCCTTGTGGAAAACATCTGCTAACAGAGCTTGGACCAGCCAACACCTGCTGTCAGCTCCTGGCTATGCAGCTAACGGTGTGTCATTCACCGTGGAATGTTTCAGGAACCTGTTCAGATCCCAGGAAAGCAAAGACTCAAAACTGCAAGTGCAAAGTCAAGGACAAGTGGAAAGACTGCCTGAAACATTAGCTCATACTGTGTAGAAGCCCAAACGAATCCGATTGTTCCGCACACTTACTCTCACAGAAGTATTTAAAAACAATTCATATGATGGCTTTTCCATTCCTACAGAAAACATCAGAACCGACATTCACTTTAACTTTCTAAAAAAGTTCAACCCAAACGTCAGGGTTGGTGTTTAAAACTGAAACGGTATATAAAATATTTACGAAACAGTATTGAAGTCCCCCTTTCCTCAGCGCTTAATAAAACCCGAATGGCCTGATATGAAAGTTCCCCACACAACAGTTTAAAAGTCATCGACCCCCATACGTGATTTTTTAGGTTCGGTCAAGATTGTTTTAAAGTTTTATTGTAGGCTTTGCTGCTGGATACAAAATAAAGGTATACAACTGTCCCAAGAAGGGCAGTATGTACAAAGCCTAAGCTGTAAAAACCATTTTAAAATATAAACTCGTTTTTTGGAATACACTGTGTCAAAGGCTGCCCACTTAACCAATACCTTTGGTATAAAACAGTAACATTTCCCTTGAACAAATCCCATCCATTACCTTACACACGTTCAGATCTCCTTGTAACTACTCTACCTAGTCTAGTCGCGACCAGCCACATCAGTCACCACTCACTTCTGTCCCTTCACAGGCGCAGAGGAGACTGGGAGGTAGGTAACCGAGAATGTCCACCCTACACGAGCACCGTGCGGACAGCCGGGTTCCAGCGCGGGCCCCCTGCGCCCCACAAGCACACATCCTCATCTACAGTCACACACGTCCCTTAAACATGAACATAAACACTTAACTGGACCCCAAAGGAGCTTCACATCCTCTAACTCTGCTTGCTGTGGCCACTCCACACCGTGTAAAAATCCGAGGCAAAGACACAAAGGGGATCTCCAGGTGACAGCTGCGTAGGGCAGGAGAGCTGCCTGCCCCGAGACTGCTGGTGTGAATGGGCTTCCTGCCTGGATGCCAGGCTGGGGGGACAGAGGCCAGGCCATGTCCACATTCTAAGCAAAAGGCAGGGCTTCTGCTTGAGACAGGAAACCCAGCTTAACAGGGAAGAAGTGTAAGAAAGACTGGAGCCCGGGAAATGGCAGTTTGTGAGCTCCGCCCACAACCAAGCCATGAGGCCTTTGCTGAACGGAGCTAGTCGACAAGGGGGGGGGCAAGTGGAAGGCGCAGGAGGTGGGGAAGGAACCAGGAACAGAGGGGTGCACTCCCTGCCGGGGCCAGCTCTGCCCTTGGCCAGGCATGTGGGGTCCCAACAGGCCTGCCCCTCAAACAGATCTGGGCACCCAGAGCTACGCTAGAACAGTCAGAGGCACGCAGCTCATCAGTCCTATCTTCCGTGCCACACACTGCACTCATCTACCTATAAGCTGGAGGGGAGAAATCCCGGGGCAGAACGGACTTCCAGCGAAGTCCGGGAGACGGCCCGGTCTAAAGCACGGGAACGCAGCCAGAGTGCTGGGCCGGAGATTAGGAAACAGGGAGCTCAGAGAAACTTCTGATGGCCACCAACTGCAGGATCCCTCTCAGAGCGTCCGACTGAACCCCAAGGGAATGCTGCCCCAAAGCCCAAATAGGTAGTCAGCACCCACCAAAATAAATACTGCAAACAAAATTTCTCATGTTCACTTCATACCCACTCATACTTTTCTCCGAGAACCAAGAAAGCCTGGCTCCAAGGATTCCCCGATCCCCATGGAAGGGGGAGTGCTTGGACACCGCTTGCTCAAGAACAGGGGTGTATTCACCTGGGGAAAGACAGTCACCTGGTCGAGAAATATCAAAATAATCATCTGGCTTGTTACAAAAGTATCTCCAGACTCCCGGGGAAGTGGAAGGCGCCCAGAAGCTGGCAGGAACCGGAGTGAACAGCAGGGGAGGAGGGTGGAGGAGGGCAGCTCGCTCTCTTGCTCACTGGTGGAGGTGGGCGCGGTCGTCCGGCCGCTTGATGTGAATCCGCCGCACACGCTCGATCCGCTCCCGCTCTCGCTCCTCGTCTTCATCCAGGTGGTGGGAGCGTCCCGCCGCCCCGCCTGTGGCCTCCAGAAGTGCGTTGTCAGGTCCTCGGCCGTCCTGGGCCTCGTACAACAAAATATTGAGGGTCTCCTCATAAATCCGGGCCTCTGGGAACTCTACCTGCATTCCCACAGAACACAAGGCAGGGGGGTTAGCATCACACGCCGCCCCCCCACCTCTACCTCTGCTGCCACCTGGTACTTCTGGGCAGGGCCGCTGGCTCAAGCCCCTGGGATTCCTTTTTAGACTGCCTTATTAGTTTTACAGTAGCTTTTCTTTTTTATAGGCAATACTTACACATGGTGCTTACACTAACAAAAGGGATACAGTACATATAAAAGTAGGACCATACACATATATTCACACACTTTACAATCCACAAAAGGTGGCCCATCACACACTCCTCTGCACCTCTTGCTTTCCCCTAACTTGGGAGATCCTTCCATAGCAGGGAATTACAACAATGTAACAATACAATTAACCAATGAGGTCCTTTCCAGTAGGTTCCTACTAATAACAGATCTGCACCCTCGGAGCTGCTCCACACCCTCGAGCAGCCTTTAAAGCAGCCCCACTGTTTGAACAGGGAGCAGCTGAAAAGGACCTGCCCCCTAGTGCTTGGTAAAGCTCTGTGTCTGCTGCTTGCCCTTTGGGGGTTAAAGCACTGAATTGAAGGGAGACTGCCCAAGTGGGCCCCTGGCACTTGATTCACAGAGGAGACTTTGCTTTCAAGGGCAGAATTCTGAGGTTCCCAGAGGAATGGAGGCAGCACGCTCTCCTCTGTCTTTCCCACTGAGGCCACAAAACCAGGAGAGAGAATGTGCAGCGGGTGAGGACTGAGAGACATAAATTGTGGCAGATGGAGTGGGGAAAAGACCAGAGTTTGGAATAACACCTGAGCAGCAGAGTTTACTGCCTGGAGGGAGGTCAGTGCAGCCTGCACCCCAGACTGAGCATCACTCAGGGGGGCCACCAGAGTCTTCTAACACCTAGACAGAGTTCCCGGTTTTCCTTCCTTCCTTTTTTCCTTTCTCCATTCTCTTGCACCCCCATCCCCCAAAATCTTGTGGCAGCAATAGCTGGAGCCTGGGGGAGTCAAAACTCTGAAACCTTCCTTTCTGATGAGGAGAGCTGTGGTCCCATCAGGGTGGAGCGAACCCCTGCTGTTTTTCTCTCCCTTCTTCATGCCGCTCGGCTCTGGGTACAGGTCCAGTCATGGGCAGTGTGTGGCAGTGTGGGGACCTGTAGCCTCTGCTTTCTGGCCAGATGACTGAAAAGGGGAGCCCCAGGGAAGCAGGAAGCACCAAAAGATGGAAGGAGGGATGCTTGGGAAAGCAGCTTCTCGGGCTTGTGCGTGGACTCCTGTGCTCGAGCCCGGCTGTCAACCTGGCCCTCAAGAGCATGCACAGAACTGAGCAACGGGGCAGACCTCTGCCCGGGACACAGACCCGCCCTCGGTGCGGCCCAGAGCTGACGGCTTTGACACCTGGGCTGTTACTGGCACTGAGGCCCGGTGCTGCTTGCAACTTGTGGCCTGAACCCAACTGGGTCAACTGCCGGCTAGAACAGAAAAAAAAATCAATGTTCTTGTTAGGATTTAAACAAGACCTAGAGCCCTGTAACACTTGGAATATCCAGATACAATCTGAAAGTTCCTGGCATAATGAAGAACCAGAATAATCTCAACTCCCGAGGGAAAACACAATCAACAGATACCAATGCCAAGTCCAAGATGACCCAAGATGTTGGAATTATCTGACAGACTTCAAACAGCTGTTTTAAAAATGTCGCAATAAGGAAGGGCAAACTTTCTTAAAGCAAATACAAACACAGGAAGTCTCAGCAAGGAGACAAAACATAGAAGAAAAAAAATGAAAACTGTATGACTGAAAAATATAGTAACCAAGACCAACACAAAAACAAAAAAAAATCCAATTCACTGGCAGGGTTCAAGATCAGAATGGAGAAAACAGAGAAGAGTTCGGGAACTTTAAGACAGAGCAGAAGAGGTGGTATCATTGAGCAACAGAACAAAGACCAATAAAGGGCGCAGTTCTGTGCTCTATTATCACCAGTTCCCGGTGAGTCAGAATCAAAAACCAAACGGACAACATGTGTATTACATATCTACTCAAGCCTTACTTTCAGCAAGCCATACCCTTAAGAATTAGCAGAGCACCTGGAATGTTGTACCAAGAAAGACAACGCTACAAAAAACCCCCAACAGGAACATCCGCCCAGTTACTTGAAACAAGTGTCGGCTCCAAAGCGTGGCTCTTGAAAGTGTGGGCCCCAAGCAGGCACCTGCTCCTGTAGGGACAGCCATTCCCTGATGCGAACCCCCTGGAAAGCCAGTCACATGCTTCCCCTGGAGCAAGGAAGAAGCCCTTGGGGACAGGACGGCAGAGCCAAGGGAGCCGTGGCTAGGGGCCGTGGCCTGCCACCCTGGGCCCTGCCTCTAGCCAGTTTCAAAAACAAAAGCACAGGCTCACTCTGGAACCTAGGGGCTCATCTACAAATGGCTGGGATCAGATCACGTGGTCTCTGAATCCTTTGCTCCCTATTAAACTCCGAAAATGTAAAGTCAGTATTTTAAAGCTTAATCAATATGATTATCCTGTTAATATCCAAGAACAAAGGCAACCCGTATATATAACAAAACCAAACTGACAAGATGGGGAAGCTAGTTATAGGCAGAATTCACAGCCCTAAAAAAGTTCACAGGAGAAAACAACGTGGGTCTTGCTAACGTGGAAAAGGGAAGCAAGTGATTCTGATCTCCCTGCAATCTTTGAAAGAAAAGATTTTTCTTTTTAAAAGTCTTTAAGGGGCACCTTGGTGGCTCAGTTGGTTAGGCGGCTGCCTTTGGCTCAGGTCATGATCTCAGGGTCCTGGGATCGAGTCCTGCATCGGGCTCCCTACTTTGCAGGGAGCCTGCCCCACTCTCTCTGTCTCGTGAATAAATAAAATCTTTAAAAAAAAGTAAAAAAATAAGCCTTTAAAAAAATGCTTAGAACTCCAGTTTCTACTTCGTGGTCCCTCATTTGCCTTTTCTTCTGAGGCCAGCTCTAGAATCACAGAGAACTGTGTGCTCCTGGAGTCACAGTGACCATGGTAGCCTGACTGGATGATCTACAGATTTGTGCATGAAAACCTGCTCAGCAGACCCACCGCATGCCCCTGGTAATCAGGGTTCCCTTAGCAAGGCTCAGAAGGAAGGGACAGTATATCGTAGAATTTTTTTTTTTTTTTTAAAGAGGAAGAAAACCGAGTTGCATAGCCCAAGAAGGGCAAGCAAGCAGAAGACCTGAAGGGAGTCAAGTTCAATTAAGGGCAGACCAGATCTCCAACAGCATCCTGTGGCACAATCTAGTTTCACAGAATGGCGCAGTGACAGAGGTCAAGTCTACCAGTTTAGAGAAGATGATGCAGGAGTGTCCACAGAGTCCAGATCTGTCAGGAAGTCATGTGCTCAGAAGGAAGCCAACAAGCCTGGGAGCCAAGGAATGCCCAGCAGGCCCATTGAGGGCAGAGGGCCACTCTAGGTCAGTGGGTCAGAGGAGGACAGACAGATGGCAGTAAGTCATAGGTCATGACTAGAAAGCCAAGGTCAAGCTCTTAAGGGTAGCATGGTCCCTCTGATGACTGAGATGGGATGAGGCCGTGCTGGCGGGAAATGGTGGTACGTGGAGAGTGAGGAACAGCACAGGCCATGTGCCGTTACTGACAGGAGACAATGCTGGTGGCCCAGTGACAGCAGTATGAGGGTACATCTCAATCGACTTTTTTTTTTAAAGGTTTTGTTTTTAAGTAACCTCTACACCCAACATGGGGCTCAAACTCACAACCTAGAGATCAGGAGTTGCACCCTCTACCGACTGAGCCAGCCAGGCGCCGCTCTGAATCAACATTTATGGCAAAGGGACTGAGGTGCCATAGGACGGTCCCTGTCTGCCAACAGTCAGAAAGGAAATGCCATTCTGTTTCTCCAAGACCTACATGTGACTCTCTCCAGGGCCCTGAAGATACTGAGCATTTTTACAAAGAACAATCATGCGTCAAGGAAAGCATTTTTAAAGCCTGACCCTCTTTAAGTTTGTTTTGCTCAAGGAGAAAGGGAAGCGGTACAAGTATGTATCTCAGACTAGCCACCCGGAGCCGCCCCCTCGGAGCTCTTACCTTGGTCTGTTTCTTCTCAGTGGCATAGACAATGGAGGTGCAGCAGACCTCGGCAATCTTGCGGCCCTGACCGTAAAAGGACCAGCAGCAGATTTCGTCCCCAATGACATCCTTTATGAACAGGACCCTTCCATTAAAGCGCAGAGAGAGCTTATCAAAGAGCTCAATGTTTTTCAACATATTATCATCAGAATTGCTGCAAAAGAGCATTTGAGAAGGTGAATACCGACTGGCTCTAACTGCAGGTGTCTCCACATCACACACTAGGGCGGCCGCTCTGCCAGGCTCCGCTGCGGCCAGGGAGGAATTGTGAATGATTCGGGGCCTGCTGGCATAGGCACCAGGTCTGGAGCATGGAGTGGGCCTCTTGAGCCCCAGGGGTGGCAGAATGCAACTGTCCAAGGGAGACTTTTCATCTTGGGTCCATTTATGGGTCTTGAGGAACCTCATTAAACCCCCTACAGCTGAGACCACATGGTACCAAGAGGCAGAAGACATTCTAGAAATCTGTATATATTGCTGGTGGAAATGTAAAATGGAGCAGCATCTTTGGAAAAACAGTTTGGCAGGTCTAATGACTAAAACCACAGTTAGCACTGGACACACCAATTCTACTCCTAGGTACCCCCAAGAGAAATTAAAACCTTCGTTTTTATTGTAAATAAATGCGCATACGAATGTTCGCAGCAGTAGACCCCAACAACGGCCCCAAAGTGGAAACAACCCTGACTGTGCACCCACTGATGAATGGATCAACAAAATGCAGTAAAGATCCATACGACGGGATATTATTCAGCCATAAAAGGAGATGAGGTATTGATACACATGCCACAACAAGGATGAACCCTGACAACATGACGCTAAGTGAAAGAAGCCAGTCATAAAAGGCCATGTATTGTATGAGTCCATCTCTATGACACGTCCAGTAGGCAGAGGGCAGTGTTTGCCAAGGGTTGGGGGGACGGGGAGGGGGAGCGGCTGGAGGGGAATGAAAAGTGACTGCTAATTGGTTTCTTTTGAGGTGATGAAAGTGTTCACAAAGTAGGCACGTGGTGATAGCTGAGCAACTCTGTAAATATACTAAAACCCACTGACTTATATACTTTCAAAAGGGCAGCCTTCATGGTATGTGTGAATTCAACCTTTTATCTTTCATCTGCCTCCCTGGGCATCCTCGAGGTGCAGAGGGCAGGTAGGTGCTGGGCCTGGCCCGCATGAGCGGAAGCTCTCCTAGCCAGCGGGGATGGCTCTTCTCGCTGCCACCTTACCTGGTATACGAGTATTTGTTGTTACTTCTGTTGTACAGCAGCTTCACGGCCGGCTGAGGGTGGTTATAAAAAAGAAAGAGTCACTTCGAGTGGAGGTACCGTGGGCTTCCCACGGGGCTGGGCTCTGCCACCGTGTCAGGGTGGCAGCGGGGCAGAGCTGGCAGAATGCGGGAGGGGGTGAGCAGGGGCGGAGAGTGAGACGGCAGGACCCACAGCTGGGGCGGGGGGGGGGACACAAGATGAGCTGCAGGTCCCCACTCTGCACTCCTCCTTGGGCCTTGCTCAGGCACTTCTACAGGTTCCTACTTCAAACCGTACTCACCACGCGAGTAGCTAAAGAAACGTCACAAGGGTGCCTCCAGCATACCTTATTTGAAGTCGCTATAAGTTTCTGCTCTTCCTTGGACGAGGTGATGACAGGAACTTTGCAGAAAGGCTCGTAAGTATCTTTGTTCTGCTGGAACAAAACATGCTTTCAGCCTAGGAGGCCTGCCCAGCATCGGATTATTTAAGCTAGCGTGCCGGGCAAAGACAGGGCTCTGGCGAGGGAAGATGGGGCTGCCAGCGCTGGGAAGAGAGGAGGATTCTTACCACCAGTTATTACGGTGGGGGACAGCTAAGAGTCGAGTTCTCCAGTAAGTCTGCCCTTTGGCCAGGGCGCTCAGGAAATCCTAACAACAAGGACACACTTCCACAGCCCAGGGAGTCACTTCAAAATATACTCTAAACATGGCAGATGAAATATGATCGTATCGAAGCACCCCATGGCAACAACTGTAGAGGAACTTAAAGAGTTTAAGCCTATAAGGAGAAAAAGAACGGGAGAAGTGAGGTCTACGGACAACAGATGTCGAAAATCTGAGGCTGGGAAGCAGATGAGGGATAACTAAGTGGAAAGAGAAAGCCGAAACTTAAGACGGCAGATGGGAAGGAATCCTGGCAGTTTTCAAAGAACAGTTCAGAAGGCTGGTGGGCAAAGGGCAAGAGTAGAAGAGGACTGCTAGCCAGTCAGAGGCAGCACCCGTGAGACCCCCCATCCCCGCCGCCACAATCCCCTTCCCCTGGCAGAAGAAAGATCTACTTTCCTAGAGTGGCTTGTACAGATAAGGACAGCGCTGAGCTGCCCTTCTGAAAACAGGGGATTAAGTGAATGGTCCATGCACTAAATGGTGAGCCCCAGCTCCCAGCCCCTTCTCTTACTCAGATCCCAGAAGGCAGCCAGTCAAGCTTATCCCCACCAGGCAAGAGAGTGAAGGATTCCTCCACGGGGATCTGATCTATCCAGGAAAATGCTTACAGACCGACACTGGGGGTCCCACTGAAAGAGCCTTATCACCTACCACTAATGGCCCACTGGACAACAAGGCTCACCCACACACATACAGCTTTCCAGAACCTTACTCCTGAATTTTAACAGACCAAAAATCCTCAGATTGTATGTGGAAAGCCTCTCAACTATAAGACTGAAACCAAAATAAAGAGGAAAAGGGAATGAGTCATGACAAGGGCATCAGAAAGAAAACTTCGAGAGAGGGGAGGGCAGATACTGAATCCTATGAAACAAGAGCAGTGTTCTATATAAAAAAGAACACTCAGAGAACGTAAAAAGGCTCTTGGAAATTAGAAATATGATAGAAACGCAAAGTTCAGAAGAAGGGTTGAGAAGATAAAACTGAAGAAAACCTCTGAGAAAGTAGAAGAGGAAGATAAAATCAACAGAAACTGAGAGGAGATCAGTCCTGGAGGTTCAATCTTAGACTAACAGAAACCACAGAAAGGCAACCCACAGAGCTTGTCTCTAAAACAAAGAAGAAACAGAGATTCACTGGTGTGTCTGAACACACTAATAGGAGATTGACCTTTCTAACCATTCAGGGATGAATTAGGGCTATGCACTTAAAAAACCAAACAAACAACGAGGTAATCACTCACTCTGGCAAATTGAAAAGCTGCACAATAAAGGAAATTTTCACTGTATACTCTGACTCCACTGTTAACAATATTTAGACATCACAATGTAAACCCCGAATGCCAATTTAACCAAAGTGGTGGTGAACGCTACATTGGGAAGAGAGGAGAAGGAACATGTGTACATGTTTGGTAGTTGTTGGAGGTGGTGGTGGTGGTAGTGCGTGAGCAAAATTTTAATTTTCTATACACCAGTACATCATGTTGAAAACTGCAATGTCAATAAATATCAGTATAAGAAATATGAAAGTAAACAGAACCGTTGAAAGAATTAACAGATGAGAGGCGCCTAGATGGCTCAGATGGTTAAGTGTCCAACTCTTGATTTCGACTTAGATCATGATCTCAGGGTTGTGAGATCGAGCCCCACACCGTGCTCTGCACTCAGCGTGGAGTCGGCTTGCGATTCTCCCTCTCCTTCACCCACCCCCCCAAAGTAATAAATAAAATCTAAAAAAAAGAAAAAAAAAAAAAGAAAAGAAAAAAAAAGAACAGAGCAGAAAAGTATGATGTACATATATTAACAAACAAAAACAAAATAAAAATACTAAAGAAAAGGCTATCGCATTCAGTTAGGGGTGCCTGGGTGGCTCAGGGCGTGATCCCAGGGTCCTGGGATCGAACCCCACATCGGGCTCCCTGCTCCACTGGGAGCCTGCTTCCTCCTCTCCCACTCCCCCTGCTTGTGTTCCCTCTCTCGCTGGCTGTCTCTCTCTCTCTGTCAAATAAATAAATAAAATCTTAAAAAAAAAAAAAGGGCTATAGCATTCAGTTAGATTTACAATGAGTTCAGACTCTTGGAGTAGAGGTGGTATGTGGAAACAACAGTTCCTTAAGGAGCTAGGCAGTAAGGATACTGCTCCACAGGAGGACCAGACATGTGGCTGAGGGAGGCACAAACAAGAGCCTCATATATACGGATCCGATTCCTATGAAAACCTGAAGGGACTCAGGATTCTCTGCCATGTCGGAACTTTGCTTGATATAAATGGGCGCTGACTATGTCCAGAAGCATTTTGGTTTTACAGGGATTTTGCTATCACCAGACTTGACCCCAATGGTCCTTCCCCAGGTCCAGCTGAGGAGTGAGGGGTGTCTGAGTCCGCAGAGATTATATGAGGCTCCCAACAATGACTGGTGGGGTGATAATAAGTCCCGAGATGCGTCTAGAAAACTGATTAGGTTTTATACCCCAAACTGAAGGGTTTCAATGTACATAGGAGATGACCCAACACCATATGGCAACTGAAAGCCAGAGGGTAGTTAGGTGGCCTAAGCATTACAGGGAAGCCTCTAAGGGGTCACTGACCAAAGGAGAGAGAAGCTCCAGGGTTACTTGTGAACTCGCACATCTCAGTGAGGAAAGAACTGCCCCCACTTTATTGAGGAGGAAAATGAAGAAAGCAGGTGGGCCTGGTACCTCCCCACTCATATGGGGAAAAACGGTGATACCTACTTGTAAGGCTGCCTGGCACTCCTCCACCAGGCCCTGGACCAGGTAGTACTTGGCTTCTGCCAGCAGCTCCTCAATCTCCCGGCGGCTCTCGGGCAAGGGGACCGCCCCGTCACGAAGGTAGTTGAGTATCGTACCAAAGTGTTTCCCACACCGGTCAATAAGGATCCAGCCTGCAGAGGGAGGAGGAGGAAGGGCGGGCCTAGTTACATGGGCACGCGTCTCCTGGTAGGTGCTGAGGACACATGGGGTATCTCTTGGCTCCCTCCACCTCCTAGGGAAGAGCAGGACGACAGAGGGGGCAGCAGCCCCACCTGCCTAGCTGTCAGCGAAGGGCTGACAAAGCCCTGCCTGGGAAGCACTGCAATGATCTGAGGCCCTGCTGGCCGGAGACAACCACAACCACGGACTCTTTTGGTCTCAGGCTCTTCTGGATGCCAGGATCTCTGGGGCCTAAAAGCACGTTTCTAAAGTATCCTCAAAAATCCCTTAGCCATCCTGAGAGTGAACTATACTTGGATAAAATGGGTCCATATGACTACACCTCAACGACAGGGGAAAAGCCTGAGGTTAAAAATATCTACTCTCCCTCTTTCCACGATGTTTTCAAATTTCCAAATAATAGAGCCATTTCTAAGGAAGAAGACTGCAACCTCTGGCTCCCAAGGGGGATCCCCTATACTCACCACCACCACCTCCAGATGTTCCTTAACTGCCCCAAATAAGCACTTATTGGCCAGTGACAGTGACTGGCGAGAAGAGGGTGAATCAGACCTTGCCTCAGGCAGTTCCGTCTAGCATGGGGAGATGGAACTTGCTTGCATTAACTATGGGAGAATGTACCAACTGCTGACCAGAACCAGGCACAGTGAGACATTCTTGGGGGTGGGGGCCAGGAAGCCAAGCCCTTCAGCTTCTGGATGACCTCTCCAATCTGGGGATCGGCCTGCTATACCTCCACTAGGGATCCCCAGGTTTTCACAATTCCTCTTCAGAAATGCAAACATCTGAAGGGGGGGGTGTTACTTGCAGGAAGAAACAATGCTGAAGCCTGGGAAGTGGACGGACCAAAAGGAGAGGTAGAGATGAAGCAAAGACCTGGTATGTCCTGACAGAGGACAGGTGGCTCAGAAAGAAGCCAGGTTGTAGAGAAGTCCCCCCCAGGCCAGCAGGGCAACCCCAGCAAGGGGCTTCCCCAGGTTTCCTGTCCCCCATTACAAGTGAGAGGACAACAAGGCACAGGGCAGTTAGGTTTAAACAAGAATTCGTAGTTTTACGCCCCACTTTCCTCAACCGTTGCTCAGTTTGGGAGAAGGGGCCCACACTTCCACTCCTAACACCATGGCACCCTGCCCTAAGTCTTCCGTAGACCCCCAGCCCTGGCTCAGGCACAAAAGCCAAGAGCAGCAAAGATACTTCTTTCATATCCAGAGTCACAAGTCCACCCACTGTCCCCTTCCCAAATCCAGCCCTGCCAAGTATGCTCTCAGGGCTAGAGGGTGTGATATTTATTTGGTATTTGCAATAATCCCTAGGAGAGTTTTGTAAGAAGGCCATTTCCATACTCCCGTCCCACAAACTCCTCAGCCCACGGCCCCTGGACCTTTGGTTAAAGGTCTGGTCTTGTCTCTCCAGAAGCTTCTGCTTGGTACTTCCCCACTGCTACGAATTCCTGAATACGAAAGGAAGAATAATTCCCGGTGTGGCAAACACAACGCAAACGTGTGTCCTGGAGTCAAACGCTGGTTTCAAGAAAGGAAGAGGCCTTCACAGGCGTGGTAAATCACATCACCCTGACAGTAACTGCTGGACCTCACTCCACGCTTTTTTCTACCTTCGAGACAATAAAGTACAGACGCGGTATCTGCCACGCAACTCAGGTGCCTACAGGGGCCTGCAGCAAGCAGCATAAATGAGTGTAGGGGGGCCTGGGCCCAGAGGCTGACCAGAGAGCACGTGCCCTGCCCCCTGGGGACAGGAGACAGGGAGGCTCTTCTCACTCCAGCCAAGAACAGCCAGGCAGGAATGTGGGCTGAGGGCTGCATGAGCCTCTGATATTCCAGAGAAGCCAGAAATGCAGGTTTCTCTGTGAAACCTCCTGATTTTTAAACAATGGTAAACCAAGCGGTCACGAATCCAGTCTAGGGCAAAGAAAGCCTATTTGCAGGCTGCACTGGGCCTCCAGGCCAGCATTTTTCGACCTCTCTGCTGCTCTGGATCAAGGGCTTTCCTGCTGATGAGTGGACAAGGTGTGGAAGAACCACATGATCTTCCTAACAGTTCTTTTGGAAGTGAAGTCCCCTGCACTGTCTGCAGATGACCACAGAGCCTCAGAGAGTTTTCGGAACATTCCCAAGTCAGGCAGGCAGGACTAGACCACGAAAGGCTGGTAAGATAACTCACAAGAAAGCTCCTTCCACCAGAACTGAGAAGACGAATAGAGCCTCAGTCTTCAAAGAACTGGCAACCCATTTAACTCAGCAACTCTGGGAAGAACATGTCCACGCTCTGCCTTTGGTGTGTGGGCAACTTGGCTACTCAGCACGAGCAGGGCCCTGACATTAATTATCCAAGTGACAGTCCAGAGTTTCCATAAACTAACAGGCAGACCGTGACATTGGGCTCTAGCCCAAGAATGCCGTCAAGAAATGCTTGTGGTGAAGGAATCATACTTTGGACAAATAAGGGCAAAGGAGGCAGGCGCGCGCGCCATGAGGTTTCAATTAGCATCTTGATTTTTAAATATTTTAGTTGCTTTCAAAGCCGGAATCTACCCCTTTGAAAAAGCTCCAATGCCTCGCGTGTAAAAAGCAAATGGAAGTCAAGCAGTGCCTTGCTTTGGGGGAGTCTGCCCAGCTGCCATGGAGCACGCAGGCTATTTCCGAAGGCTGCACCCGTCAGGGCGGCCCAGCAGTCCATCCCGCAAGGCTGCAGAGCAGACAGGCCCAGACCGGGAGGCTCAGGAATGGTTTCGGAGATGCAACACAGCCCAGGGTTAAGAGCAAGGGCCTGTGCTGGAAATCCAGCTCTGCCACCTACTAGCTGGATGACATGGGTGTCACAGCAAATCTCTCTGTCCACCAGTCTCCTCTCCTAAAACTGGCAGCCCTCAGGGCATGGTGAAAGAATGCACGGGGAAACACACAGCACAGTGCTGGGTCTATTGGCAGCACTCACATGAGGTGTTTGACAATAAGCCCTTCCCGCATCTCTTCATCATCACTGGAGAACAGAGGGGCAGCAGTGTCCAGAGCGGGCACATTCCGGCCCTCAGGAGAGTCTCAGTGGCTTTCAGGGTACCCTGGAAAAGGCTTCTCTCAGGACCGGGGCCTGGGTGACAAGGCCTGCCCCCTCCCAACCCCGCCAGCACACCCTGAACTTCTCCTCTCTCCTTTCCCTAGCCCCACCTCCAGGGGCGGGGGGGGGGGAATGGGGGGGGCACCGGGGACAGGGGACCTTCACTGACCTCTCCTTAGCATCCTAAGGTTTTAATACTCTGTTTCTGTGGTTCCCAAACTTGCCTGTTGGTAAGTCACCTGAGGTACTTGTTTCAGATTCCGGAAGGCTGCCTCATTCCCGAATCAGAAGGTCTGGGGCAGGGCTTCTCAGCCTCAGCACTACTGACACTTTGGACCATACGATTCTTTGTTATGGAGGGGCTGTTCTGTGCACTGCGGGGTATTCAGCTGCACCCCTGGCCACTACCCACTAGGTGCCAGGGGCATTCCCACCCCCAAGCTGTGACAACCAGAAAGGTCTCTGGACACTGCCCAATGTCCCCTGGAGGTCAAAATCATCCCTGGTTGAGCACCAGTGAGGTAGATCGAAGACCTAAATGTAAAAAAACCAACATAAAAACTCTGAGATATCAAAAAAGAAAACACCATTTAAAAAGCTGTAACAAGAGGCGCCTGGGTGGCATAGTCGTTGGGCATCTGCCTTTGGCTCGGGGCGTGATCCCAGAGCTCTGGGATCGAGCCCCACATCAGGCTTCTCCGCTAGGACCCTGCTTCTTTTTCTCCCACTCCCCTTGTTTGTGTTCCCTCTCTTGCTGGCTGTCTCTGTCAAATAAATAAATAAAATCTTAAAAAAAAAAAAAAAGCTGTAACAAGTCAGACTCAGAGAAAATATCTGTAACATAAAATCACAAAGAAATGGATCCAGAACACTTTTATAAAGCAGTAAGAAAAAAAAAGGAAAACGTGTCAGTAAGATGCCATTAGGCAGCTGAACAATGAAACACAAATGACAAAAAGATGCTCAATGTAGTAGAAATGAGGAAATGTTAAATAAAACCAGAGTATCAGATTGGCAATAATTAAGAGGTTTGTGCCCAGTGTTGGCACAAATTCAGACCATGGGGAATGTAAATCAGCACAACAGCTAATACCAACCAAGCCACGGATGTTTGCCGGATTCCCCTCCTGGGATTCGATTCAGGACAGACCTCCCAGGAGGGGGTAAGATCTCAACGCTGCAGCCTCTCAGGTCATTGGGTCCACAGCCTTTTCATTTACCAAAACAGAAATACGACTTTCTGTGTGTGCCATGTTGTGGCAAAAGTCAGGAAGCTCTGCCCCAGAGATGCTCACACATGCCAGGGAGTGTTCAAGAAAGGTAATGTTCCAAATGGTGAACCCTGAAGCAATTTATGGATCTGTGAACTGCAGTACATTCCCAAAATGGAACACCAGCACGAATGTCTGAACTAGACTACGTACCCTTCATGGCTCAATCTAACTAACATAATGCTAAGAAAGCAAAGCAGCTACAGACAATATATCACCCCCTATATAAGCTGGAAAACTCACCGATAATACATTGTTTAGGGACAGAAACAGTGCAGCAAAAGTAATTCACTGACAGATTCTCATCAGTGGTTTTCACCACTGGCTGCACATTAGAATCCCCTGCAGAGATCCTCAAAGTCTGGGGAAGTGGGGGGGGGGCAGGCATGAGGCTTTAGCTCCCAGCTGAGTCACTGTGCTATGGAGGTTGAAATTCACCTAGTGACCCCAAGGTCAGGCAGGTGGTTAACCTCTGGAAGGGAGAGACAAAGTAAAGAGAGGCCCCATCAGCCCAAGTAATGTTTTATTCCTTGTCTGAGTGGGGTGATGTGGAGAACAAAGGCAAAAGAAATGTAGAAAATATTAAATCTCCTTACAACTTGCAGCCCTTTGACACACTGACTTGAGAAGGGCAGAGTGACCTTCCCCCAGGAACTCAACTGCGTCATGTTAATACTTTGCTAGGGGCAAAAAGCAACCTTAGCTTGATATTAGCCTGACCTCACGGATGCTGGAAGTCTTCTTTAACATATAAAAATCCCTTTGCAAAGTTCCTTTATCTCTACCAGCCTCAAATAAATGTTGGAAATCATCCTCCAAACATAAGGCCCACTGAAATACATCTCATGCCTAAGGGTTTACTCGACAGTAGTAAATGACCTAATGCTAACAGCAGCTAGGTCCTGGAAACCTTCCTTCGAGACTACGCTATCCCTAACCCACTCCCAACTTCAAAGTATATAACCAGCTACTGCTCATGACCTCAGTGCAGCTCTTTCTGACAAGTCCTCTCCCCCACCCCATACTTTAATAAAAACCACCTTTTTTGCACCAAAGATGCCTTAAGAATTCTTTCGTGACCATTTGCTCCTCAGCCCCAACATTTCACATCAGGGGCATGAGGGAGTTTGTTTTATTAATCACATTTTAAAAGTTCTCAATGTATTCAAAATTTTACAGGAGAGTGCATTCTAATTTAAGCAGGAGACATGGAGATCTCAGGGAAACCACTAGGTACTACGGTTTTCCCACATACTACACTGATTTCCCCACTGGTTTTCAAGGTAATGTGTGCTGATAATAAAATTAATGATTCCCTTCCATATTCCCTCATTCCAGAAACACAGCAAGAGACCAGAAACCACTGTGGAGGGGGAGTGGGGGGGGGAAGCACTGTACTAAGGAACAGGGTTATGAAACAGGCAACTACAGGTGAGTACCGAGGCGGAACTCTTGTTAGGAAAGGTGTCACATCAATTCATGTGAACAAGGAGATAAGGTAAAATTGCCAGTACTGGGGAGGAGGCTGGGAAAAGCCTTCTTAGAAAAGCCATCCTTTGGGGGTAAGGTAGAACTACAGAGCACTCACCCCCAAGGCCGAGGCTGGCTACTTCTCCCCCAAGGGCTACTAAGACTGCTTGCGTTCCTCCCTCCACTTGGGACACACCCAACCCAGGCAGGCTGCAGCAGGAGTGAGCAGTCCCCACAGACTGAGTCTCCCAACTGTCCGGCACTCCATCAAGAGCTTTTTAATGTTAATGTCCTCACTTAATCCCATGACAACCCAGAAGAGCATGACCATCCATGCCTTGGAAAAGTGGAAACAGGTTCAGAGAAAAAGTCCCATTACCAGTAAGTGACAAATGAGTCTAAATCAGCCCGATGCCACATACACAGCAACAGCTCTATCAACGTTAGTTGTGACTGTTACCCTGGACCAGAGCCAGCGCCCAAACCCACACACTGCAAACTTCCCTGTTGAGGAACTGAACGCACACAGTACAAATCGTCAACAGGAAGAAGGGCTTGGAGTGCAAGAGAGAGTCCACAACCCACTGTGGGCCCCAGGTCCTCTCCCCAGAAGCAACCAGTTTCTCAGGCATCCTTCCGGGATTTCCAGAAACTCAGTGCCTTTGGAGCCCCTCTTCCTCCGCCAGCAGGACACACCGCTGCATCCGCTCGCCTCATGGAGCTGCACCTGCTGTTCTGGCCTGTTTGTGGCAAACCTCACTGCAACGCACAGACTTCCTGCCTGAAGCCTAGAGTGCAGCTGTGAGATGCGAGACATTCAGGCTAATTTGTAGACCCAAGGGTGAATCTGGGCCAACACTCAGGTGGTTACGCAGTGCGGTGTACTCACCAGGGGCCAACAGGATCGTGCTGCCTGGCAGTGTGGGCTGGAAGACCAGACACAAAGCTGGCCGTGACCCACAAGGCTGCCTCGCTCAGGCTACCTGGCCCAGGGGCTGGGCCCTCAGGGGAACCAAGGTCCGCCCTGTGTAAGAGCCAGCAAGCCCTGAGCTCAGTGGTTTTTAAGTCCCATAGCTTTCAAAAAGGATTTCTCACTTACTGAAAGGTAGCACCAGTACCACCCCTGGGAGGGTTGGGTTGGACACGCATAGGGCTGGAGCTCCAGCTCTAGTGGAGCCCTGCGAAAATGGCCAGCCGGGGTCTCAGGGCCAAAGACAGCTCTGCTTCCCCAGAGGCGGCGGGTGTCCAGGAAGCACTGGGGACAGGGCAGCCTTCAGCAGCTGTTCAGAAGCACGAGCAGGAACCCTGGTAGCATCCCCGTGTCTCTCCCACTGGGGGATACACGAGCCTGAGGACCGGCTCTTGAGGCCTTTCAAGGAGATGAGGCCCCAACCTCGTTTCCAAAGTGACTCTGCTGCTTTTCCTGAGCCCCACCAGAGACTGGGTAGGACGGAAGAAAAGCTACAACAATCCTGCGTTCTCAGATAAGGTCTGTTTCCTTCGGCAGCTGGGGTGCTATTGTCTCTGTCTCTACAAATACTCCCCAGGCGATGCTGGGTGTGGCCCCGCAGAGGGGATCCTCTCACTCATAAAAAGCGCTGTGCTTTCTGGGTGAGACACAGAAGGAAGCTCTGGGGCTCAAACCTCGTCTACCTGATGCTCAGCCAGAAACCCGAGTTTCCCGGGAAGCCCAGGGAACCAGAACCTCAAGCCCCACAGCCCGGCCTTCCCCAGGACACGGAGGGAAACACCCTAACAAGTGCACAGCTCAGGCTTCGGGTCCCCACCCCACCTACTTGTATCAAAACTTGCCTACCCTCCCAGGAACCAACGTCCCAGGTTAGCACAGCAGCCAACCTCAGACACAGGTAAGGTGCGCTTCAGCCAGGCTGTGGTCTGGCCAAGTCTTAAGCAATCTCAGGCCAAAGAAGTGAAGGATGGTGCCATCTTTAAACCTCACGTCACCTGCCCCATAAACCCAGCCAGGCAAGAACGTCCCCCTTGCCAAATGTTCTTGGCTTGTTCCAGGTGGGGAGGAAGCAGTTATGGTAAGATCACTTCGAAGAATCCTTTGCCTTTCAGGAACATGACTTTCCATGAGAAAAAGAAGACAAACATAGCACTGAATACATGCGCATCGAATAGTACGTGCCAACAGCCCCACGTAGGATCCCCAGCTACTACATAGGAAGTTGTGACTCAAGTCCAGGTCTGTGAGTCTCTGTCAGGCCCCCATCCCAGAAGGACAGGGGTCCAGAGAAAATACTCATGACTCTCTCTCGCTCAAGTTTCACTCCGAAGTCACAGAATCATCGTTGAGAACTGGCAGGGGACCAACCAGGGCAGCTAGTCCAGCCACCATTTCATGCAGCTGAGCCCTGCAGTGGCGAAGTGACTTTCTCAAAGTCACATGGCAAATCGACAACTGAGTCAAGACTACAAGTCCCTGCCCAGGGTACTCCAACTCCTTTTCACATCTCAGCTCATCTGTCACTTCCTCAGGGAAACCCTCCCTTACCACACCCCTCAGACTAGATCTGGTCTCCCGGTGACTCACTCTCAAGGCTCCCTGCACAGAGAGAACATCGAGCACAACTGGACATCTGTACCCATGTGGACGATCGTCCATGCACCACTGGCCTTCTGAACTAGCATGAAGCCCCCGACCACAAGCACGTCCCCAGAGCCTGGAGGGGGGGCTTACCTTCGCTGTCAGTGAGCACTTCCATGCGCCCGCTGAACATGGCCTTCAGCATGGTGTCCTGCTTGGTCAGCGTCTGCATGGTGGTGTAGTAGAGGGCCCCGCCCACATTCAGCTTCACGTACTTGGAGCTGGGGCTCGTGCCCTTGAAGGAAGTGGTGCGGGTAGCAGCCGCTGGCACCGCTGAGCTCACCACACTTTCTCCTGACATCTCTTCCTGCCAGTGGAGAAGACACAGGGTCACCAGAGTCACGGCACCAGGCCTGCTTTACCTCTTTCAGCCTCTAGGCTGATCTGGCCTCCATATGGGTTTTGCTTGGCCCAAGTCTATGCTGCATTTAAAACTTAAAAGATGGCTCCCAAGGTTGACAACATGGGAAAGCTCACCAAAAAAAAAAACCCAAAAAACAAAAACCAAAAAACCTTGGATTTCTGGCTTCTCTTAGAGGCCAACTGGGCCCCTAGTTGTGGCCCACCACAACTGGTGGGACCTGGGGTACTGGCTGCCCCAAACCCCATCCAGATAATCTCATATGCTGACCTCACCTGCTAACCCTACGAGCACAAGCGTACCACTAACTCCTGTATCCTGACTACTTCCTTTCTGCTGCTTCCCTATATAAGTGAACACCCTGGACGCATCCCGAAGCAGCTTCAAGTACTGCCTTGGGTCTCTGTTTCCTTATTGTCGTGCACCACTCTGAACTGCGGATGAAACAGGCCTTTATGAATCCAGTGGGATCCCAACGGCCACTCCTAATCCTTCCTGTCGGTGGGGTGGGGTGGGGTGGTGGATGTGTTTCTCAGGACTACACACAGACATTAAACACCCTTGGAAGCAAGTTATCACAAAATTAGAAACTTCCTGTACGAGTGCCGTCCCAAGCAACAAGATCTGGTGACAGTCTCCTTAATGGAACTGCCAGCTCGTGTCCAACTCAAAGAAATGGACATACCGTCTGATCTAAGCGGGCCTACGAAAGAAGACAGGCAGACATGTACTCAGCGAGAACATTTCTTTGACAGGTAAGATTCTATGGCCGGAGAAGATGTCCAAGAGCGGGCTGAATCTTTGTGACTGGGGAATAGCACAGATGAAGCGGCCCCTGACAGCCAGGACCTGGGCTGGGACCCATCTCTGGGCCTTGATGTTTCCACGCAACAGGAAAGATTCAGATAGCACGTCACCATCTGACATGGCCACTCAGCGGCGGGTAGATCAAGACACAAACAAGACTACTCCATAATTACGTCTAAACACAGACAAAAACAAGAACGTTGCCCGAAACAGAAAAAGTGACCAAACATCGCCATATCCTGACCAACGTGACTCCCTGCTGCTTTTTTACCCGCAGAGCTTTAGCCCCATTTCATTCTTCCCCACCTTCAACACAGGAATTACTGAGACCTGATCCAAGAATTAACCCTCCTTCCTGGCAGCATTCAAAACAGAACAAAGCCCCACTTCCCTGAAACCTTCCCCCAAATCACCCAAGGCAAGCCTCAATCCTCTTTCTGAGATGCTCCACGGTTCTCCCTCATTGCCACAAGGAAATAAAACCCACTTTGACCACAGGCATGCTCCTGGGGGGGGGGGTTGGCAGTGCAAAGCTTTTAAAAAACGATACCCTGGGGGTGCCTGGGTGGCTCAGTCGTTAAGCATCTGCCTTAGGCTCAGGGCGTTATCCCAGAGTCCTGGGATCAAGCCCCACATCAGGCTCCTCTGCTGGAAGCCTGCTTCTTCCTCTCCCACTCCCCCTGCTTGTGTTCCCTCTCTCGCTGGCTGTCTCTGTCAAATAAATAAATAAAATCTTTAAAACAAAAAAAAAAACGATACCCTAATCCTGAAAAAGGATTGTTTTTTAAATTCTTTATGCCTTTCTATCTTTTCAGGATCTCCCACAATTAACATGTATTACATTTATAATAGGAAAAACACAACTTATTTTTCAATGGGAGAAGGGACTAATGATGAGTGGCAACCTGTTGTCCATTGATCGGTAATAGGAGAGGCAAGGCCCAACCCTCTTGACTTCCATGCACCCAAAAGAGCAGCCTGGAAATCACTCACTGGGGGACTCCTGTCAGGGCCCTGCAGAATGGCACAGGAAGAATGGGCTCCTGGAAAGATAAGTGTTTTCTCAAGAAAGCGTTCTTGCTTCATCAAGTGAATATATCCCAAGAAGGTACGTTTTTCAAAAGCTAAAGTTTAACTCACCTGGGGTCTCTATGGCCTAACACCACAAATAAAAGCAGTAAAGAGAAAGCAGTGACCCCGCCCTT
Organism: Ailuropoda melanoleuca; assembly: GCF_002007445.2. Lineage (NCBI taxonomy): Eukaryota > Metazoa > Chordata > Mammalia > Carnivora > Ursidae > Ailuropoda > Ailuropoda melanoleuca. The sequence continues at coordinate 17,461,677 of NC_048229.1, forward strand.
CCAACTTTCCTTTGAAGTCAGTACCCAGAAACCCTACATTAAAGGTTATCACCAAACCTTCCCTCCAGAAATAGTTTGTCCATGGGATGACAGAAGTAGCTGGGGAGAAGAGAGTTTCTCAAAACTTTGAAGACCACGGGCAGGGCAAGGAGGGCAAGGAGGCCTATGGGTGTGGGGTTTTGGTGTCTTTCAGTCAGGAAAATTGCTCCAAAATGGAAATACTTTTTAAATCACCCTTTCAAATCTAAATTTACACAAAAATATGTGTTTTTGGGAAATGGTCTAGTGTTTTTTAAGGCACCTATGAAATGAAAAAGTCACAAAATACACTTCAATGTACTTTTAACTTTCCAATACCTTTTAAAGATAATTTGCATAAAGTATATTTTAAAAGCGTGCAGTTTGAGGAGTTTTGGCCAGTATACGCATCCTTGCAGCCACCACTCTGATCAAAATAGAGAACATTTTCATGGTTCCAGAAAACCCCTCCACACCCTTTTCCCACCCCTCCGCCGCCGAAGGTACCAGTTTTCATCTCTATCGCCACACACAACATTTAAAATCCAAACAATGCTGGAACACAGCTACTGTGACTTCCAACTTGAAGATTTGGAGTGCACTTCCCAGAGTGCACTGATACTGGAGGTGGGTCAGTGGCAGAGCAAGGACATGGGCAAGTCCTGTCTGGCCTTGAGCCCATAACTTTATCAACATTCATGCTTGGAATATATAAACCTGGAACATATACATTGAGAAAGGGGCGTCCCACCCTCCCTTCTTTATCAAGTACAAAAAAAGCTTTGAAAAAAGGTGGGAGGCAATGTGTGGCTAAGGGCTTGGGTTTGGAAGTCAGACCTGAATTTAAGCGCCCAGCCCTGCCATCGATTGACCAGTTGTGGAAGCTTGGGTGAGTCATCTGAGTCTTGTCCCGTCTATCACACAGGGGCAACAGCAGTGTCTCCTTCCCAGGACTGCTGTGAGGGATGCCACACATGGCCTCTGGCTCAGAGCAGACACTCCAACATGAAACACTCACACTGTGATTATTTGAGAATGCTCTCAAAGACTCAAATTATCTTCTCTCTGAAGACCATTTCCATCTCTACGGCTACCCACCTGAATCACTAAGAGATAAAGGTAGAAACCATCCGGATCTAGCCTGAAACTCCAGAATAGAGAAAGCTCTGAACCTTTCTGGAACCCACCCTTCCAAAGGTCAGTCACCTCAATACTGCGAATAGCCCTTGGATAAAAGGTTCTGACCCCGTCCCTGAGCCCGCATGACACTGAGCTAAGGACACAAAGCAGCAGACAATAAGCCTCTCCTAGCAAATCTCTCTATGGAAGACTCCCCAGCCAATGCTACTGGGATCCTGCTTTTCCACTTGTTTCAAAGATTTGATTTCATCATTAATGAGGTTGGGGAGAGAGCAAAACTGGTTACAAGAAACAAAGATGGAATTAATACTTGAGGTACTGGTCACCAATTCTATTCAATCAGAAAAGTTTAATCCAGTTAGATCTCTCCCGAGTATCCTGTTGCAAATTCTAAACAGTAGCTCTCTCACTTAAAAAAGAAAAAAAAAACAGAAACAAACAAAAAACTGACATCAGGGTCCTATCCATGTAAATTCTGATGCTAACTGGTCTGGGGGTATGGCCTAAGCAACAGAAGTTTTTTAAACTCCCCTAGGTGATTCCAATTTGCAGCCAGATTGCAACGCCACTGCTCCAAATAGTTCTGTACACGTATTAACTTCATCATCTTGGAGAAGCTCCCAACCTCTTGTTCTATTGGCCCAGTGAATTCCTGACCGCACATAAAAATAAACTAAAGCATCATAAACAAAAGCCAGCCCCCATCTCACAGCTTCAGAGCCACAGACAGGAAGCAACTGTATACATGCTTAAAAAATAAAAATCAGCCCGAGGAGGAAAAGTGTTGACTCGAAAAGAGGCTCGTGCAAGTACAATAGAAGGAGGCACCAAATCCCTCACTTTTGGATGTTTTCTCTACAGCTCTCTGTGGAACTGTCATTCTTGTGTGCTGGGGGGAGATGTGCATGTGGAAAGTTTGATCAAAGGTCTGAGGAACCTCGACTAGTCTCAGTTCCACCACTTCCTGTGTGAGGTTCAGACAAGTGTTTTAACTGAGTCTATGAAGGTAAAGCCATAATCTTCATAATAACCTTCAGGGAATGAATGTTAAAGTACTTGGCACTTGGCCCTGTCCCTCAAACTTCCTTAAGACCAGAGGTCCCAGCCCAGGCTGGGCACTACAATCACCTGGGTGCACTTAACGGGCTTCACCCCAGGCCAATTAATCAGAATGGGGGGGGGGGGAGAACGGCAGCTCAGCAGTACTTAAAAAGCTCTTCAGGTGATCTAAGGTGCAGCCCCAGCTAAGAGCCACAGAACTAATGTGTTTCTTTAACCAGCTCGATCTAAGAGTCACTGCTTTTTGGCTAATTATAAAACTTCCCCAAACTAAGGGCATTTCTACAACTCAGGAAAGTCGGCTCTTCCATTTCAACCAAACTGCACTACATCAGTCACATAACCGTGGCATTATTTTTCATCCAAAACTTGCTTATAAGGCAGTTACTGCCACTTCCAAGTGTTCTGCTAAATTACTTTCTCTCCCGCTGTGCATCATGCAAACTATTGGCCTATTTCTCCCAGGAGTCCAGTGAAGAAGATGCTATCCTCAATCCCACTTTTTAGGGGAGAATGAAGAATCAGAACTATTAGGGTCCTCTGACTCAGGCCCCTTTCATTACATACCCCAAATCAAGATATCATGAATCTCCCCCAGGGTGTGTTAAAACAGATTGAGGGCCTGACACCAGACTGACTCAGTAGCAAATGGTACAGCTTGAAAATTTGGCCATTTCTAACAAGTTCCCAGGTGATACCAGTCTGAGAACCACTGGTTTAATGCCTCCTTCTCCTCAGGTGGTCCTTATTTTGCATAAAATGATCTAAGTCAGATACAGGTTGGCTAAGTTTTCTTCACCAGTGTCCTTGAAACTGATCTTCTCTAAAGACTGCATTTTCCAGGAAAGACAGGAGGCAAAGACGTAAAAGAGCTAGGCTGAACTTTGGTCATCTGCACCCAGGGCCAAAGGGCCATTTAAGGTACAGACCCTTAAAGGATTACGAGCAACAACCCTTCCCACAGCTGAGTGACAGCATGTGACCCATTCCAGCTCCTTAGGCGTGGCCACTTCGCACTCCAAAGGAAGTGACTAGATAGGTACCAAGGCGCCAGTTAAGGGCGCTGGACTCAGTGGTGAAGATACCCTGACCTCAGGCCAGTGGCATTCCTCTAGGCACCGGATGCATATCAGCCCTCCAGCTCCTTCTATTTCTCCCCCCATCCCCTCCGCTCGTCCTAGTGTTTAGAAGCACCTGGAAGTCTCTTCACTTCCCCGAAACCCAGAGACTGCAGTCAAAACTTCCAAAAAACCCCAAAAGCTCCGCCCCAAGGAATCCCACATCGCTCTCTCAGAACCTAACCGTTCTCTCTCGCAACACCCTCCCATCCTCACTTTCCACCCCAATGTCCACCTTCGACGACCCCTTTGTTCTCTTCACAATCACCAATCCCATTTCCAATGCGCACTCAAGACTCAGAGACACCCCTACCAACTCACCCACACACAAACCTACTCCTCTAAGCCGAAATGCTCCGCTCGCGCCCCCCCCCTCCAATCCCCTGCCTCTCCCCTTTCGCGACAGCTCATCGTAAACCCCCCTTCTCGACCCCTTCTCTCTCTATTCTACCTCTGCCGGGCTCTCCCGGCCGCCCAAAGCCCCGAGTCGGTGGGCAACGCCCTCCCTACCATGAAAAGTCGGAGGACGCCGGAGTCTCCAAAACCGGACTGAGAGAGGCAGGAAACACCCAGTTCGCGCAAGCGGGGGGCAGAGGCGGGGCCGGGGAGGGAACTTCCGCTGCCGCAGCTCGCTTCCGCCCCGCAGAGGGTGCTTTCTTAAATGGTCCGTCGTAAGCCTACACATGAACTGCATTCCCTCCAGCCTCCGGGACTGGAGTGGGTTGCATCTCCTCTCCGCTGGATCAGGCATTAACCCGCTCTTGAATGGTCCTCTTTTTTTCACCTTCCAAAGAGGAGGAAAAGATGCAGGGAGGTCGTGCTTCCCGGGTAAAGAAGCTCTGCGGAACTGTCGTTTACCGGAACTGGATAGTTGCTTCCCAGCGGAGCTTTGAGAGCGGACACCCCGGGGCAAGATGGCGGTCGGGCCTCGGCAGCTGCCCCGGGTCTGGCAAAGCTCGAGGGTACTGGGCTGACGCGGCGGTAGTTGCGGCCCCGACCCCGAGCGCGGGGGCCTCGAGCGCACAAAGGTCTACGGCCTGAGGGTAGCGAGTGGGAACAGGGTTGTGGGTTCTCCGGGTGGTGGTGGGGATTTTGAGAGAGGTGGCCCTTTGCCCGGGTCCTTGCCTCCCCAAGTCGGAGGGCAGGTGTTGGGGACTGGCTTTCGTGTTCTGCGGGTGGTCTCTTCGTAGCCGTTTCCACCCCTGTTTTTCTCTGGGACGATAGACTTTTATGGACAGACTAATACTGGGGGGAAAGATTTGTTATTGTGGTTGTTGGTGCCGAGGAAAGATTCTGGGCTCAGGAGTCACCCGAACCGGAGTTCGAGTCCTATTTACTCGCTGTGTGACCTTGGGTGAGCTCCCTCACCTCTCCGAGCCTCGGTTTCTTGCTCTGTAAAATGGAGTAATTAGCTCGTTTCACAGAGGAGGTTGTGTAATGCAAGTTTTAGTATCTGACACTCAGCTCTCAGTAGAAACAGCTGGTGTTAATGATTTCAATAAGAAAAACTTGGTCGTAATCGGACTCCACAATTTAGCCCTAGCGGCAGCCTTGCATTCTCAGCTTTTCTTTGCTGTCCTGTTGAGTGACGGAGTCCCTTGGGTCTTGTCTGTTTCACTTAACTAATTGCTTTGGCTTAGAGGTGGCTTCAAAATTCGGGAGTCTAGTGACCTTTCACAAGTCATGTCCCTTCTACATTTCATTTTCTCTGTGTGAAGGTGGGATTGATAATAACATGCACCTAGATAGGCTGTAGCCTTCAATAAATGAGAGCTGTTATTCTTAATAGTCTTAGTCCTGTTGCCTATTCTTTAAAAATTGGACCCCTGAGACCTTCAAGAGCTGTTGAAAAGACAATAGTTAAGTATCTGTACAGTGTCTGATACATGATCTGCCCGTAAACAGATGGTGGTGGTCCCTAAACTTGGCTGCTCAGCTCTTCCATCATAGGGGGGAAATCCTCTTGGGCTCAGACAGTAGGTGATATTTATGATGCTTCACCTTTGGATAATACCCTCTGGACTCTTTCATAATTCTCCATGAAGCTGACCTCATCCAGGGAAGACTGATTTTGAGCAGATACCATGGGAATATAGAAGTAGAAAAGCATCTGAGTTCTGTCTCTTACTATTAAAATCTTGGCTCTGCCCCTTACTAATGGTCTAATGTGGACTCCGGGACATAACTAAATGATCTCACACGGTTGCTGGTCTTAGTATGTAGAAGGGACATGACACAAAATGGATATTTAATCAACTTATTTTCCTTTTTGCTTTTTAAATCTTGGTTATCACCACTCTCTTGTGTTTCTAATTTTTCCACATATATCTTTGTCTCCCTAACTGGATGGTAAGCTTTTGTTTTTGTTGTTGTTGCTTAAGTCCAGCTAGCATGTAACTGAGCTTTACTTTTATCTGCTTCCAGATACTCCTTGTTAAAATTTTCCTACTGAATCCTAATCACAGTGTCATGTTGACTAGGTCACAACAGAAGAAGTGTAAATGTTTCAATTAATTCTCTTAGCACCCCTAGGAAGTAGGTACTATTATCAATTTACAGATAAAGAAACTGAGGCCTAGAGCAGATAAGCAGTTTGGCCAAATGAAGTAGAATCAAGCGTACTTTGTCTGATCCAGGGTTTTTTCTACTACATACAGCCTTTTTTTGACTACGTCAAAGTTTGTGTAATCCTTCTTTACAGTAACTTTGAATAATAAAGATTTCATAATGTACTTTGACAAACTAGTAGATTCTAGGCAGATAGAAGAGGTGAATAAGAAGGAATTAGAAAAACTGCAAAGTACAGACTATTATATGGCGTAAGCAGCAGCCAACATATAGTATTGCTGAGGGGATGGTAATTTCAAGAAAGAGCTCCTCTGCAAGGCCCCCTGGGAGAAGTGAAAGTTTTGAGGTAGTCTTACAGATACTTTGTCACGGTTTGCCTATGTGTCCTCCTGTTTTTCCATTGAGAAGAGGCTCGCTCTCTCCTCATACCCCAACTGCCCCCCAAGTGAGGGACTCTCTGCATGTTAAGGAATGATCATACCATTGTGCTCGTGGCTTCCCTTTTTTTCGGCAGCTCTCAGGAGCTTGAAGCTGTTACCCAGTCTACACAGGGTCCTAGCCCAAGTGACAGGAATGGTGAAACTTAGTGCACCCAGGGATAGGACAAAATTTAATTGATGAAGAATGTGATGGTCCCAGCATTATTTCCTACCCAAAGAACCTGCATGACTGTGCAGACGAGAGCCTCTACCGAAGAGTATTCTTTTTTTTTTTTTTTTAAGATTTTATTTATCTGAGAGAGTGAGAGGGAGCATGAGCACGAACATGGGGGAGGGGTGGAGGGAGAAGCAGACTCCCCACTGAGCAGGGAGCCCTGACTCCGATGCAAGGCCAGATCCCAGGCCCCTGGGATCATGACCCGAGCCGAAGGCAGACACTCAACCAACTGAGCCACCCAGGTGCCCGTACCGAAGAGTTTAAAAAAAAAACCAAACAAAACAAAACTCATGTCTGTGAAAATAATACATTGTTTACTTATTGACTGTACTCTGTTAGCCACCTTAATAGGCATTTGACTTACGCCATCTCATTTGGTCCTCCTTAGCCTCCGCCAATTAAGAGATGAAGGCAGAAAGCCTCTGAGGCATCTCTACAGTACCTGGTGGAGCTGGGGACCGGCTCCAGCTCTGTGTGACTCCGAAGCATGTGTGCTGCTCAGTGCCGTGCTGCCTCCCCATGTGCTTTCTGCAGAAAATTTGGAAAACAGACTCTAGTTAAGGAAGCAGAACTTCCCACGATCCCTCTATCTCAAAACAACCACCCTCAACCTGTTGGTGTATTTCTTTTTCCCAGCTTTGTGCCTGTGTGCACATGCGTTCTTTTCATTATGTAATTGGGATCTTATTGGTTCACAGCCAGCTCTTTTTTTCATTTCTCTGGCATAAACATTTTTCATATCGTTAAAAAATGTCAAACATAATTTTCAGTGGCTTTTTTAACTTTATATCCGCTCTGCTCTTGCTTACTATTGTAAAGCAAGTGCAGCTTTAATTCAGCTTCTCTGGGATTGTTTTCAGTCTGTTCGCCTTAAACTGAAGGCCTGGGGAGGTACGGTGTAACATTTAGATCAGACGTTAACTAAAAAGGACACTAGTGTTGTTTTAAACCAGAGGCACTGTTTATTTTATTCAGTGGGGAGCATGTAGGGTGCCCTACCTATAAAACTTAACCCTGAATCTGCTTTTTTTTTTCCTTCTGCTTTTGCCAGAAAAGACAAGCTCCTCTAAAGCGAGAAGCTGCCCTCAGCTGTGAGACCTTGACCACATCACTAATGATTACCTGCTGTTTCTGTGTCACAGGCAAGTCCTCAGGTGAGCTCTCCAGACTTCTGCTGGGCAGAGAAAGCAAGTGAGTCTAGAAGACTGCTATTTTTTCCTCCCCTACCTTTTTTATTTTTTTAAGATTTTTATTTATTTGACAGACAGAGAGACAGCAGTGAGAGGGAACATAAGCAGGGGGAGTGGGAGAGGAAGAAGCAGACTCCCAGTGCAGGAGCCTGATGCAGGGCTCAATCCCAGAACGCTGGGATCACGCCCTGAGCCGAAGGCAGCCCTGAGCCGAAGGCAGACGCTTAACAACTGAGCCACACAGGCGCCCCTCCTCCCCTGCCTTCTTATCCTCCCCGCTGTGATCAGGAGGGCTTTGTTCATTTGTTTTGAAAATTACTGATGAGAGACCCACGTGTTGGCAAAGCCTTATTGTTTAACAGATGCGAATCACTGTTTAAAAGGGACCACAAAGAGGCGCCTGGGTGGCTTAGTGTTGATGGTGTTTTCATGCGGGCATTGCTGTGAGGGAGGTAACACGGTAAAGAGATTGTTTTCCAGAAATCTGAATTTGAGTAATCCATTTTAGTCATTTTGTCAGCTGGGCTGATTATATATTTGGGACAGAATGACAGTTTTCAAGCATTCAAAGAAATCATCTCAGTGTGGGAGGCTCCATGGACCAGTGTTATGTGCACTAGGCTGATAGCCAAAGACACCACTCTGGGAAAAGGCAGTTACTGGTGATTTAGATTAAAAATGTAATGGATAATTGAAAGTCTCTGTCAAAACATACCAGTCAGTGGATGGCAGAGATCTGCGGCAGAGTCTTCATCGGCCCTTGGCAGGATGGGATCAGTAAGGATGGTAGAGTAAGTGACACATAAAACCAGGTGTATTCAGTTTAACAGATTGCCTTGCATGCTGGAATCACGTTTGGCTTTTTTAGCATTAAAACGGCCCTTTTTCAAAAAAATTAAGGTCTTTCGTGGTGGGCACAAAATAAGTGCCAGTAAATATTTGTCAAGTAAATGTCTGAATGAAATAATGACAGTAAATAATTGATCCCCCCCATGTCTTTATTTGGCAAAATAAATTTGCTCAGTTTTAGACTGTTCCAGAAAATTCGATTATCTAGGAACCTTTGACCTGGAGGATGCCTGGTTTGCATTAGAGCTTCAGGAATGGAATCGATTCAGGCTTTTTCTCGTCTGTTAAACGATTACGGAGCCCATACCCTATGGCAGATGCTGTGCTCTTTCTCTTAAGAAGATGTAATTATTTAATACAGGAAAGAGCATCGCTGGTCTAGATGAGTCACATGAAAGGAGCCGATAGGAAGTTGGGACTTGTGCCAGGAGAGCTATTAGCCCCTTTAGAGGGTACAGGAGGGCCCCAAGTAGCTCTCTGCTGCCCGCCCTTGGCTCATGAGCCCCTTCCTGTGTGTGTTTTTCCTATAATCTACAGAGGCTGCTCACCACTTTCCCTGCAGGGTTTGTGTAAATTTGCCAGCATGTTCACCGTTTCTCAGACCTCGAGAGCATGGTTCATCGATCGGGCCCGTCAGGCTCGAGAGGAAAGGCTTGTGCAGAAGGAGCGGGAGCGGGCGGCTGTTGAGATCCAGGCCCACGTTCGGAGTTTCCTTTGTCGGAGTCGGCTGCAGAGAGAGATCAGGTGGGCGCCAGGGACTCAGCACATTTTCCCTTGTTCCCAATTAATGGCAGGAAAAGATGGTGCTTTCTGCTGCAGTTTGTGAAAAGCCTTCCAGCTGCTGTGAGCTAATTAAAAAAAAATTTTTTTTTCTTATCCTTCCCTCCCCAGGAGAGAGATTGATGAGTTTTTTAAAGCAGATGATGCTGAGTCCAGTAAAAGAAGCGCACTTTGTATTTTTAAGATTGCCAGGAAACTGCTGTTCCTGTTCCGAATTAAAGAGGATAACGAGGTAAAATAATAATAGCGAACATTCTGCTTACCCATCGGCTAGGTCTTTTTAAAGTATTTTATAAATACTAATTCATTTAGGCCTTAGGGCCTTAGAGCGAGTCTGCGAGATAGACTCTGTGTCGGCCACATCCTGCCCTTTTTGTTTTCTTGGGACATGTTTTGTAGGCATTATGCCCAGTGCTTCTGAGCATCATCACAGCTCTTTTCACCTTGACTATGATAAGCACTTGGACTCAGATGCAAACAGGAGCCAGGCAGGTTGGGCAAATGAGTGAAAGAAACCATATACAGGAACAAAACATAACAGAAGTCCTAATGAGCAGTAACCTGATGGGAGGTGGTGAGGACATCAGAGGGAGTGGTGAGGTCTGTGGCATGCCCAGTCAAGGTGGGCAGCCACTCCTGGGCTCCAGCCAGTGGTGGACCGCTACTCTGATTTGTAAAGGAGGTACTGGAGATCTGTGCGCGTTTGTAAAAATTGGTAGCTAATTTGAAATTTCTTTCAAATCCTATAAACCAAACCAGATGTGCTGGTTGCACCTTTGGGATTGGAGCGATCAGCCTAGAGCAGCGAATTGTCTGTAATAGTACTCACGATACCATTGAGGAGTGCCTCTGTGCTCAGGGGTTAGGCATTTGTTACCAGTACGCGTCCCATTTTGCCAGACCCTCCTCTAGGCACTTGGGGCCATGGAAGGAAACAAGATGGGCAAGGTCTAGCCCCATGGAGACGGTAGCCCAGAGAGAGGCAGGAGTATACTGGCAGTGGGCACACAGACACATAGATGAGGACAGGTAGGTACAGTGAGGTGACCCCTCTTAACAGAGGAAACTATAGCTCTGGGTAAGGAGGTGGCTGCCCTGGCCAGGGCACTTCTGACGGTGGATCCAGGGTTGGTATAGGCAGTGTAACTTAGTTTCCACTTTTCTTCTTTTTGGATTCAAGAGAAAAGTGATGATGTGACAGTTGGTGAGGCCAAAGTCCGCGTCTGTGGTGCTTACAGAATGGCCACTGGGAGAGCACAATTCAGGGACTGCTGCTAGTCTGCAGGAGTACAGGCCCAGATTGCCAGATTGATTTCATTTCTCCAAAGGATCCTCAGTCCAAAATGCATGTGTAGGGCTCATCCAGCCTGTGGGCCACCAGTTTGAGAGCCTTTCATTAGCCTTTCTGATCTTCAGTTTCTGTATCTATGAGAGGGAATTAAATATGATCACATGTGAGTCATCTGACACCATGCGAGTGCCTGCATGTGCCAGGTGCCCACGGGACACTTGCTGCTTTCCCATTTCATCGTTGGTTGTGGGAATTTATAACCCCCACTCTGCCTCTTTGCAGAGATTTGAGAAGCTGTGTCGCTGCGTCCTGAGCAGCATGGACGCTGAGAATGAACCCAAGGTAAGTGGGATGGGGGTGAGAAGTCTCTCAGAAGCTCTTGGGCCGGTCTGTTTGGCTCTAAAGTTCCTGCTGAATGTTAGGATTTTGTTAGGTATGACTTTGCATGGATACATACAGCCCTGCGTGTAAGTAATGGATTGAAACATTAACAAAGTGTAACTGATTTTTCTTAGTCTTTTCATTATCCAAGAGCTATGGTCTGCTCTTACCTCTTACTCAGGATGCTAAATTCCCTTACTAGGTTATTTTACCTCTGGGTTTAGTATTAAAATAAATTCTACTCTGTTTATTCACCCATTCATCTCCACTGCTTTCTCTGGCACTGGACCTAGCAAAGTGGTCCCATTCCAATAGCTACAACATATGTAATTTGATCCCTGTACCTGCCCATTACATTTCTCTTTCTCCTGCTTATAGGTGTGGTATGTGTCCCTGGCTCTTTCCAAGGATCTCACCCTCCTGTGGATTAAACAGATCAAACACATTCTTTGGTATTGCTGTGAGTTTCTTGAGCAGCTCAAGGTAAAGACAAAACAGGAGGCCTCATTGGAGGCCTTTAGCATGTATTTTGAGAGTCCTCGTGATTCCTTCATAGATTATTCCTTTGGAAGTTTGTTAGAGTCTAGTAAGAAAATTCTTAGAGGGGCGCCTGGGTGGCTCAGTTGTTAAGTGTCTGCCTTCGGCCCAGGGTGTGATCCCAGGGTGCTCGGATCGAGCCCCACGTCAGGCTCCCTCCTCTGCTGGGAGCCTGCTTCTTCCTCTCCCACTCCCCCTGCTTGTGCTCCCTCTCTCGCTGGCTGTGTCTCTGTCAAATATATAACATCTTAAAAATATATATATTATTAGAGCCCTTGTTCTAAGAGAGAGCAAGTTAGATACTATTATCAGAATGGGCCCTTCTTTCCTGTGTAGTATTTTGAACGTTGGTCTGCACTTACCACAGTCTCTGATGCCTGGGAATCTGTTGGCTTTCTTTCCATTCTTTTGATACAATGGATAACTTACTGTTTATATTATTTTACTAGTCAGGCTTCTTTTTACAAGTGCAGAAACCCAGCATGAGTACAGCTAGTAATACATACAAGCTAAGGAAGAAGGAGAATATCTTCTATAGAATATTCTCTATAACATGGCAGCCAGGGATGACCAGAACCAGGAGCTTCTAGGATTCTCCTTGTCCCTTTCTCTCCTCCCTGTTCCCTTTGGGAATCACGGTAGCCAGCAGTTCTGGCCTCACATCCTCACCCTGTCTTGACCAAAGAGAAAAGGGAGACCTCTCCTACTGGTTTAGAAATCTGGGAGGACCCATAAAGGCATAGTGGGATCCCAGTCTCAACCTTGAGCTGGTCACCGTGGCAAGAGGGATGGGGTACTGCCACTGTCCCGTCCTGGTCCTGTGCTCACACTTGTGTTATGAGAAGGCGGGCAGAGTGTGAGTCATTGCAAACAGTGGACATTTTTCCTTCGTACGGTGGGGGGAGAGGTTTCAGGGGCAGAGGCTTGGCAGTGACTCAGGTGGTAGCTGAGTGATGGAGCAGATCTCCCCAGAGCCCCCAGTGATCCATTCCTAGCCATCTCCCTCAAGGCACTTGTGAATGACTCACTTGGCCTTGACCTGGCAGCAAGCATGAATTATGATTATAAAAATAGCCAGTGTTCCATAGAGTTATCTATGTGCCAGGCACTGTTCTTAGTGTTTTATATACATTAATTCATTCATTTCTAATAACAAGCCAATGGAGAAAGCAATGATCAGTCATTGCTAGTCAATAGCTGGGGAAACGGGTACAGAGAGGGTAAGCAATTTGGCCTAAATCACACAGCTGGGAAGTGGTAAAGCTAGCCATGTGAGCCCAGAGCCCCTGTCATGTTCAACTGCATTTCTACACTGCCGCTTCAGTGAACATACGTACATGCTTGCATACGTACATACACATAGCCAGCTCCAGTCATGTTGTTTTCCAAGAATTCTCTTCTCCATTCCCAAGAGCATTTCAGATTCCATGCTTGAGCACTCATGTGCCAAAATCTCTGTCCTTTAACTCCCAAAGTGGTCATTCCCCAAAAGAAAAAGCATAAACTCGGACAGTCCTGACTCACTTATTGGAGGCCATCCAGGCAGTTGTAAATGGCTGCTCTGCCATCGGAGACTGGAGGGCATATGTCTTAATCTCAGTCTCTTTATTGTTTCCAGCCCGAAATTTTACAGGACTCCAGACTCATCACGCTGTACCTCACGATGCTCGTCACCTTCACAGACACTTCAACGTGGAAAATTCTCCGTGGGAAAGGTCTGTGGGGCTCGCTTCAAAACCTTTCCCAAGTGGCATTTGCATAGTGAGCTTGGGGACCCTTTCACCTTTTTAAGAAGCATGTCCGCCACCGTAAGCCTCAGGGAGAGACCTAAAACCATACAAATGAAGATGCCGTTGGCGCTTCCGTTAGCTAGCTTTTGCAGTGTGCAGAACACGTTCAGTGTTGTGTTACAGTTTCTCCCTTCTTTGCATTTATGTTTAAAGGCTTGTTTCCTCTGATCTCCCTTTTTTAAAACTGCCCCAGCACCTCAGCTCCAAGTGGTAACCATTGCTCAAGCCTTGTCGTCTGTGGTGGGATCACTGAGCAGCAAGTCATTCTATTTTGCCCATAAAATTTGTGTTGTGAAGCTGCCTCCTTTTTCCCAGATAGTGCACTGAGCCTTACATGTTTCGTATGTTCAGTGAATAGCCTTCTCCGTGCCAGATACTGCGCAGGCGCTGGGGAGACAGAGAAGGTCGCTGCCCTCAACAGCTTTAGGTGTCGAACCACTGCCTTGTGCCCGCCCTTCCTCTCAGCACTGGGGGGGTCTGGTGAGGGAGACAGACACCAAACAGAACATGAACATAGGCAGACTATACGTGCAAACACGTACGTGTCATGACAGCAGTGTGGCATGTGCTCAGAGGGAAGAGTACAGGAGGGGAGTGCATTCAGTGCATTGGGGAGGACCTGCCTTGCTGTGTCTGGGGCTTGGGCTCTGCTGCAGCAGCAATGTCGGAGCTAAGAGCCGAAGGGAGAGTTGGCATTCACAGAGCCAGGAGGAGGGACCGCACTTTGAGAGCAGAGGCAACTGTATGTGCAGAGGCTCCCGGGCAGGAAGGAGGGGTGATTTTAAGGCAGGGGCATTGGGAAGGGTGGTTTAAAACTGGGTGAGTTCTGGCCTTGAGTTCCAGGGAGCTCATATCCTAGATTGGGGGGGGCGGGGCACAGAGAGCAGAAAGTGCCAGGCCCTCGGAGGGAATTAGGAAAGGTGCTATAGGCGCTTGGAGGCTGGAGACATTACTTCTGGCCAAGGAAATGATAGGACTCGTCACCTAAGAGGGGACACTTGAGCTGGACCTCCTCGGGGAGAGAATTCTGGAGATAGGCCTCTCCCTGTACTCTGGTACCAAACGAAAGGGGGGTAGGAAAGCAAGCCAGAGAAAATCTGCTTTCTTCATGGCCTTGGGCCTAGGCCATGATATTCTGTCCCACATATAAACCGTTCACAGTAAGGCCAGAGCCTTTCTTCTCAGACTTTTTTCTTCATTTAGGGGAAAGTCTTCGACCAGCCATGAACCACATTTGTGCAAATATCATGGGACATCTCAACCAGCATGGATTTTATTCTGTGCTGCAGGTTTGTGACCTCTGTCCCCTAACATGGGACCTTGTTCTTCCTTACCTAAACTTGAATTTTTACAGCTGATTTCGGCCTATCTGGTGCCCTCCCACAGAAACCTTTTTGCAGGAGAAGTTTAAAGCCTGGCATCCTGTCCCTTCCCTGCCTTGAGTCCCTTGTGGTTTGTGTCAAGGGAGGACAGTGGCCCTTTGATCCCTTTATTGTGCTGCATCTTTGGCTCCAGGAATAACCCAGTCACTTGATATTTAAAGTTGGGAAGGAGGCCTCAGAGCTTGGTTCCCTCAGGTTCCTCCATGGGTGGTGTCTGGTATTACCTTTCTTGCTGTGTCCTCAAACACCTTTTGTGCACACTGCCCCTTAGTGTGCCAGCTCACACCCCCAGGGAATTGTCAGAACTCTAATCGCTGTTTAAAAGCACTTTGGCCATCAGGGAAATTCAAATCAAAACCACACTAAGATACCACCTTACACCAGTTAGAATGGCAAGAATTGACAAGGCAAGAAACAACAATTGCTGGAGAGGATGTGGAGAAAGGGGATCCCTCCTACATTGTTGGTGGGAATTGCAAGTTGGTGCAGCCCCTCTGGGAAACAGTGTGGAGGTCCCTTAAAAAGTTAAAAATTGAGCTACCCTGTGATCCAGCCATTGCACTACTGGGTGTTTACCCCAAAGATACAGACGTAGTGAAGAGAAGGGCCATATGCACCCCAATGTTCATAGCAGTGTTGTCCACAATAGCTAAATCATGGAAGGAGCCAAGATGCCCTTCAACAGATGACTGGATTAAGAAGTTGTGGTCCATATATACAATGGAATATTACTCAGCTATCAGAAAGAACGAATTCTCAACATTTCCTGCAACATGGATGGCACTGGAGGAGATAATGCTAAGTGAAATAAGTCAGGCAGAGAAAGACAATTATCATATGATTTCTCTCATCTATGGAACATAAGAACTAGGGAGATTGGTAGGGGAAGAAAGGGATAAAAAAAGGGGGGCTAATCAGAAGGGGGAATGAAGCATGAGAGACTATGGACTATGAGAAACAAACTGAGGGCTTCAGAGGGGAGGGGGGTGGGGGAATGGGATACACCGGTGATGGGTAGTAAGGAGGGCACGTATTGCATGGTGCATTGGGTGCTATACGCAACTAATGAATCATCGAGCTTTACATCAGAAACCAGGGATGTACTGTATGGTGACTAACATAATAAAAAAACATTAAAAAAAAAAACACTTTGGAATTTTTGAGTTTAAGACATAGCATTGATTTAGCCCTTCCTTCTGCCTGGTACTGAGATGGACTCCTTCCTGATCGAGTTGCTTTCTCTCCTCACACAAACCCTGTGAGGTGGCATGCTTGCTGGCCAGAGGTGGTGCCCTCAGCTGTTCATCTCAGTGAGGAAGCTTCTGGATACCACAATATAGGAAGAACACACAGACAAAATACAAGTCTGGTATTCTTTTCACGGGCTGTAAACTTTTTTTAGCTGTTTATTATTTCAAAGTTTTAAATAACAATATTGAGGGACAGCGTGGTGTACTGAAGGTGATAACCCTCACTATGCTTTCCCTTCATTTTCAGAAAACATTCCGATAGAGTTTTTTGTCTGAAGCTCTTTTTACTTCCGTGCTGCTATTTTACGTATAAGTGAATATAAAGTCAGTATTGTCCCCTGACCAGTTAAAATGTTCTTTTTCAGATATTGTTAACCCGTGGCCTGGCAAGACCCCGGCCTTGTCTGTCTAAAGGCACTTTAACTGCAACCTTTTCTCTAGCACTGCGGTAAGTAGTAAACTCCAGCTGAGGGGTTGACGTGCTTCGGGAGGCTTCCTTCTCTCGCTTTCCTTTTCTCCTGTTCCTTATGTTCAGTGTAGGTTTGCCCGCTTTGTCGGAATTCACGTGAAGTGTCATTCTTCCGATCGTGATGTGTCTGGGGCAGCTCTTCTGTCTGTGCCCCTGAATTTTTTGCATCGTGATTTGAAAGAACCTTTTCAAAGTGAATTGCTTTCATTGTGCCAAGGACCTAAGATACAAGTATTTTTCCTTTTGAGCTTTTAATTGAATAGATAGCCTTGGAGCTGAAGGAGGCCCAGCAAAGGGCCGAGCAGAGGGTTCAGGGGGTAGGGTTGTGAACACAGATTTAAAATGTTCCAAGCTGTAGACCCAGAGAGGATGTGCTGTTTGCCTTCACTTAGTTAGGATACAAAATACGTAAGCTAAATAGTTCGATGTGGAAATTATGCCTGCAATTCTGAGACTCGCCAGGTACACAAAGCTGTGTCTGTTTGGGTCTGGAAGATTCCTAAACTGTTTAAAGGAGCACTGACTTGGGAGAGATGTTAATAAGGTAACCCGATAATCTTAATCCCCAAGATAATAATAATTTAGGGCAGAGGGAGTGTTGCAGTCAAATCAGCTTCGTAGAGCTCCCTGCTCTGCCCCGTTTGCTAATCCATAGGGCACTTTACCCCGGGAAGCTCTTGATAAGTCCCACGGTTCAAGAACCTTTGGGCTTGTTTAATCTGATGTTGGCCTGAACATACGTGAACATGGAATACCCTCGCCTAATTTTTCAGTGGTAGAGCACGTCAGTTAATGTCCCATGGAGTCCTTTTCTATGGAATACTATTTTGGAAAATGATGTTGTAGAGTATCGGTTGGCAGACTTTTTCTGTAAGGGGCTAGCTAATACATGTTTTCGGTTCTGTGGGCCACACAGTATCTGTCGCAGCCACCCTGTTATCGTAGCACAAAGGAGCCAAAGACAATACATACACAAGCGAGAAAAGCTGTGTTTGAATAAAACTGTATTTAGAAAAATAGGCAGTGGGCAGAATTCGGTCTTTGAGCCATATTTTGCCACTCCTGGTCTAGATTGTGCTGTCCACTAACCACTGAGCCCCGTGGGGCTGTTTAAATTGAAATACGTTAAAATTGAGAACTCAGTTCCTCAGTCGCATTAGCTATGTTTCAAGTGCTTCCAGGCCACGTGTGACTGAGGAGTGATGACCTTATTGAACGCACAAATAAGGAACATTCCCATCACCACGGAAAGTTCTGTTGGACAAGGCTGGTCTAGAGCAGCCCCGTCCAATAGAAATATAATGAGAACTGCATTAAAAAAGTCCAAAGAAAGGGCAAATTAAGTTTAATGATCTATTTTCCTTAAACCAGTATATCTCAAGTATAATCATTTCTACATGAAGTCAGCATTTTTAAATCACTTATTTTATTTAAAATTAATCTTTTTCTTTCATACTGAGTCTTCAAAACCTGGGGTAGATTTTATACTTAAGGCCTATCTGCCGCTGAACTAAACACATTTTAAGTGCTCAGGAGCCACACACGGCCAGTGGCTACCGCTTTGGACAGCACGTTCCTAGAGGCGAGATCCTTAAGACAGAGGAGCGGGTGTCAACCATTGATGCTGTAACTAGTTCCAGAGGTACCTCCAGTTTATCTAGTAAACAGTTACACCTTTCTTGCAGACATTGAGAGGAGCTGTATTGAATGAGTCGTAGGATGTAGTTACAAATAGGTTTTCCGGCGGAGGTTTCCTGCAACAACTTTTCCTGAGTCGCCTCCTGGGGTGGCTCATTCCAGCATCGCCCACCCTCTCCTCTGTCAGGGGCAGCAAAGGGTTGACGCAGATGCCTGAGCTCTAGGCACAGCAGCAGCTCTGCCGCCTCCTCTGTCCTGAGAACGCAAATCCTTCTGTTCCAGCGTCCCTGCCATGCCCGAGAGGGTTGTAATTCACCGTGTGATTCACTAGGAGGGTCACATCCAGCCATTCCAGCACGTTTCTTCTCCCTTAAGAATATGGTAGCATCCATCATTTTAGTTTTTCGCTCTGTACGTTAGAGTCCATTGGTTCATTTGTGAAGGCTGGTCTGCTCTAAATCCTTTTTTTTTTTTTTTTTAAAGATTTTATTTATTCGACAGAGATAGAGACAGCCAGCGAGAGAGGGAACACAAGCAGGGGGAGTGGGAGAGGAAGAAGCAGGCTCATAGCAGAGGAGCCTGATGTGGGGCTCGATCCCACAACGCCGGGATCACGCCCTGAGCCGAAGGCAGACGCTCAACCGCTGTGCCACCCAGGCGCCCCTCTAAATCCTTTTTCTTAACCAGTGCACCTTTTCCCCCTCTGAATATCTGTATGTAATTGAAAATGGCCAGGACCTTTTAAAACAAGGTATCTAATGGTTTTGTCATACTGGAATATACTATTGAAAGCCTATAAAATTATAAATGGTATGTTTAGACATGATCAACAAACCTTATGATGCAAATAGCTAACATTCATGGACCACATGATTGTTCTAAGACTTCTACCCACATTAACTGACTCCTCACCACATTCTTCAATCTCGGTTTTATAGATGAGGAAGCTAAGGCCCAGAGATGTTAAACCACGTGCCCCCTGGTCACACAGAGGGGGGTGGCAGGGTCAGGAGTTAAACCCAGGCTCCCTGACTCCAGAGCCTATGCTCTTTACTCCTCGTTCTTTACACTTGCCTACTTGCCTCACGTATTAGACACATTCTTGTATTCTAGGAACAATATATAGAGAATTTGTGGCACGTGGGAACTCTGTCAAATTCTCCCTGTTCCATTTCTTACCCAGGCCCCAGGTTTGCCCAGGCTCGGTTTCTGTTTTTCTGTGCGCCTGTCCAGCTCCCTGGTTGTAGCATGAGCTGTCTGTTGGCGGGTACCGTGCAGTAAACCTCTCTTTTCCCCTCCTCCCCTGCTGTGCCTAACACCAAGACCCGCACATAAGGTGCACCCTGTTAAGTGTACCACTGGCAGGATGTTGGTAGGATTTGTCACCTGAGGGGACTTATGTGCAACAACCACAAGGCTGAAGAAGTTTTTGATGACATCATGCTGGGGGTATAGATAGCAGGGCATTGAGGGAAACGGAGTGCCTGGTGTGTATTTGTGGTCTTTTGAGACTGGCCTGCCTCGAGGTAACCCTGCCTCCTTACAGTCTTGTGATGCCTCACTCCTGGTCAGTCAGGCGGAGTTACTCGGGGATATGACTCAGGGTGGGATCCTGCCCTTGACGCCCCCTTGGTGATGCAGTTGTCCCCTTAGAAGCAGGAAGTGACGAGTTAAAGTTTTGGTGATATTCTGTTGTGGTTTGCTTTTCCTCTCTCTAGGTAATTTTTTAGTCCTGATCCACACCTCTTTCTAACATACAGAAAGTAACTTAATTCTCTTTTTAGAGAATTATCTTTTGTCCAGCTCAGCTCAGTGAGTTTAGCTTGGTTGGTCAGCCTCCTGTAGACAGGTATTTGACAGAGACAGTGGTGTTTTGAGCATTTTAGCCATGTGTAGTCTTCTTGTCCCAAAAATGGTATCCTTGAAAGTGAACATTTATAATACAGATTCTGATAGTGTAAATACCGGTAACATACTTGCTTGTTGCCATTGGAGCATGTTAGCTAGAAGAGATCAATTTCCTCCTGTAAGTTCTACCCTTTTTTTTTTTTCCTGCATGACCTCTGGTGTTTTTTTTAATAACTTTTTTGAATTATAATTCACATACCCTACCTTTCACTCATTTGAAGTACACAGTTCATTGGTTTTTAGTAAATTCACAGAGTTGTTCAATCACCACCATTGTCTAATTCCAGAAATAAACCCCATACCCATTACCAGTCACATTCCTTCCCCCCTAATCCCTCTCCCCAGCCACAACTAATCTACTTTCTCTCCCTTGGGATTTGCCCGTTCTGGACGTTTCACATGACTGGAACCCGACAGTGTGTGATCTTCTGTGCCTGGCTTCTTTCACTTTGCATAGTGTGTTCATCCATGTTGTAGAATGTATCTGTTCTTCGTTCTTTTTTATGGCTGAGTAATATTCCGTGGTATGGTTATGCCACATTTGGGTTGCTTCTATTTTTTGGCTATCATGAATGGTGCTGCTATAAACATTTATGTGTAAGTTTTTAGTGTGGACATGTTTTTCATTTTGTATATATTCCTGAGAGTGGTATTGTTGTATCAGGTGGTAACTCTGTGCTTAACTTATAGAGGAAATGCCTAACTTTTCCAAAGTGGCCTCACCACCTTACATTCCCACCAGTAATGAATGAGAGTTGCAATTTCTCCAATTTCCTACCAACCCTTGTTATCTTCTTTATCATAGCCCTCTTCGTGGATGTGAGGTGATCCTTCCCTGTTGTTGTGATCTGCAGTTCCCTGATGGCCAGTGATGTTAACCATCTTGTCATGTCCTTATTAACCACTCATGTATATTTCTTTGGAGAAATGTCTTATTTACATCCTTTGCCCATTGTTTAATTGGGTTGTATGAGTCTTTGTATGTTCCAAATAAAAGTCCCTTATCAGGAGATAATTGGCAAATATTTCCTTGCTTACTGCTGGTTGTCTTTTCACTTTCTTGATGGTGTCTTTTGAAGCATAAAGGTTTTAAATTTTGTGTTTTGGGGTTTTTTTAAGATTTTATTCATCCATTTTGAGAGAGCGAGAGCACGTGCATGTGCGCACACTAGCAAGGAGGAGGGGCAGAGGCAGAAGGAGAAGCAGACTCCCTGCTGAGCCAGGATCCCGACACAGGGTTTGATCCCAGGACTGCAGGATCATGACCTAGCCAAAGGCAGATGTTTAACCAACTGAACTAGCCAGGCGCCCCAAATTTTGTGGGGTTTTTTTTGTTTGTTTTACCTATCTAAGAAATCATTGTCAAACCCAAGGTCACAAAGATTTGCTCCTGTGTTTTCTTCTAAGGGTTTTACAGTTTTAGTTCTAAACCTAGCATTTAGGTGTGTAATCCATTTTGAGTTAATTTTTATATATGGGGTGAGGTAGGGTCATTATCTCATTTGAATAACATTTATCTTTTTTTTTCTGATTATGGAGGATTGCATGCTTATTGTAGAAAACCTGGATGAAATAGAATAGTATAAGGAAGAAAAGATGTCTGTCATGATTCTACAACCCAGACATACGTTAACATTTTTTTAAATCTATCCTTCCTGGGTTTTTTTCACTTGTATATACTTACAGGCTTATGTATGTATGCGCATATCTAAGTATTGTCATAATGCATACTTACAATAAATTGCTTAATTGAAGTGTGAATTGTTGGTGAGTTATCACATAGTAAACATGCCTGCATATGTACCACTCCCTTTGAGAAACAGAACAGTGTCATCATTCCAGAAGTTCTTTTCCTTCCTCCCAGTCACTACCTCCTCCCTCGCCTCCCATGGACATAGTTTCTTATTCTGTTTTCTCTAAAGTTTATTACAGCATGAATATTCTCTGATGTCAGTAAAACTTTGAAACATATCTATCTCGTAGCTGCATCCTACGACCATACTGTCACTGACTCAGCCACTCCCCTTGAAGGCATCCTCATCTTTAGCCTTTAGTTTTCCTAGGGTCCTGTGAAGCATAATTCCAGGGGAATTGGGGGCGTTGGCAAAGTGGCTCTTTGGCTCTGGGGTGACGTGCGAACCCGTGTGAATAAGGTGATCTGTCTGTGTCTAGCCCTGTGATTGCCGCACAGTTTTCAGACAATCTGATTCGGCCATTCCTCATCCACATCATGTCTGTGCCTGCTCTTGTGACTCATCTCAGCACAGTGACCCCTGAGGTAAGTGACTCTGTGATGTCCCCCCGAGTCCGTTTTTGCCTTTCTTCATAGAAACTAGAGAGTAAATGTTTTCTCTGTTAATTTCCACTTCTTCTCCTGAGATTTCTTCTAAGCCGGTAGCCACTGTAGGCATGCTCAGGTTAGCAGGCCAGAGAGCCAAGTTCTCATCTTTGTGCATTTCCTTCCTGGCCCTTGAGAGCACATCGGGCATCCAAGTGTTCATCTGCAAGCCATCGAGTTTGTGCTCTGGTGGGAAGCTCCTGTCAGCTCCCGCTCTAACAGTCTGCACTTGTTTGCAGCGCCTCACTGTTTTAGAATCTCATGACATGCTTCGTAAATTCATCACATTTTTAAGAAACGAAGATCGATGCCATGATGTATGTGAAAGCTTAGAAGGATGCCATATGCTCTGTCTGATGGGTGAGTATCTGTGGCTGGAGTTGGACTGTGTTCTGGGCGTCAGGAAAAGTCCAAGTGTTTTTGTTTTTTTACTGTTCTGGAGATCATGAGTTGTTTTTAGTAACAGTTGAAAGTACTTAAAAGACGCATAATCAAATAGAACAGACAAGTAAAATTGAAAATCAATGGAAAATATATCCACCTGGCAACCTAGTTGAGTGACTGTAAATGAATGTTAAATTTCGGCCCTCAGCTTTGTGGCAGCCAAGGGAAAAATGAAAATGCGGTGGATCACCTGGATAATTCTCATCTCAAGAGAGAAAGATGGGCACAGTTGGGTGGTGTTTAGTTCAGGGTAGGGCCTGCATCATCTGTTTTCCATTTTCCTTGTAAATGAAGACAGGACAGAAGCAAATGGATAGAAGCATTTGAAATCAGCAGTGGTACGTAATTCTCATTGCTTAGAAGTTTATTTTACATAGGGAAAGGTTCTTGGGGCAAAATTTTGAGAGAGTTTATGTTGAGAGTCCTCACACAAGGCATATTAAATAACTTAGGTGAACATTGAACAACAGTGATTTCCCAGAACATTCGGATGTCCTTCCAAAGGTCATTTCTTACATGGACTCTTGATTTTCAAATCTTCGTGTCATATCAAAGTGTTACGCTAACAGAAGATCACACACCTCTGTCTGTCTGATGTTTTACGTTACTTCATGTAATCCTCACATCGACAGTGGGTGATCCTTATTCCAGTCTTATAATGAGGAAACAGATTGGAGAGGTGGGTTGAGGGGCACACAGCTCTCTGTGGCAGGGCCAGGATTCAAAGCCAGGCGCCTTTCCGCGTGGAGTTTATTCCTGCACATGGACGTGGCTATGGGAGCCCCGGGCAGAGAGCAGGGCTGTGAAGGTGATGCAGCGGGTCACCTGGGCCCAGTGCACTCCGCTTTCTCTCTTTGTAGGCAACCTCCTTCACTTGGGCTCCCTCAGCCCCAGGGTGTTAGAGGAGGAGACAGACGGGTTTGTGAGTTTGCTCACCCAGATGCTGTGCTACTGTCAGAAGTACGTGTCCCAGAAGAAATCCAACCTGACACACTGGCACCCTGTTCTCGGCTGGTTCTCGCAATCTGTGGACTATGGGTGAGTCCTGGAGGCAAACCGCCATCTTTCCTGTCCCCTGCCTGCCTCTCACCACCTCCCCCTTCTTCTTCCTTCTTTCTTCCAGCTTGTGTTGTGTTGTTTGTTAATATATATTCACTGGATAAAATCTGTATAAGACCAAAAGAGAATAAGTGCCATCCCATTATGGCACTACCCTGAGACAACCTGCGTGAATATCCCTTCAGTTTCTTTTTTTGTTTACCTGTAAATATCAGCAATTGCTTTGAGGTCATCTTATTTTGTATTTAATTCTTTAGTAAACTGTGAACCTCATCTGTTAATACTGTTTTCTTTTTCAATATTGCTTTTCCTGACTCCCTAGACTGCCGTATTTTGGAGGTGCTAAAATAAGCCACATGATTGAAAGGGGATAGAAGTCACCTCGTCCTTTTCAAGAGGTGGAATATCAATTTAAAAATTTTTGATTACAGAACTCAAAAACATTAAAAATGCTAGGCAAGAAGAGAACGATTAAGTTAAAGGGCCATCATGAGTTTGAAAATGAAACCTGTATACCCTCGAGTGAGATGAGGCAGGTCTCAGGAGTGAAGGTGGCTGTGGCTCCCAGCTGTTTTCCTGTTCAGATATCTCCCTAGGTCCCTGGCAGCTGCCCTTGAGGCAAAGAATGAGGGCCAGGGAAGGAAATCCCCAGATTGTCTCCCTTTTCCTTGTGCCTAAGAGCTGTCCATTTGAGAAGACAAATGCCCAGCTGATGGCAGGCCCCCATGTGACTCCCCAGCCTGAAGAGGATGGAGCATGTGTGATTGGGACTTGGTGAGGGGGTTGTTTGGGGAGGCAGGAGGGGCTGGGGAGCACGTATTTGGGCAGCCTGGTCTGCTCTGGGGGGCTTTAGGCAAGCCGCTTCATCCCACTCTCCAATCCTGAAACACGGGGACAGTTTTCTCAGTCCCTTGGATAATGTTGTTTCAGAGGATTGAATGAGATGAGGTATGTCAAGGGCCACCTCAAGGCCTGGCCCATGCTCCCACGTGGGTGGTGGCTGCTTCTCCTATGATGCTGGGAGTCCGCGGGAGCCTTCATGGGATGTAGAGCCGGGAGGTGATGAAGACAGATTTCAGGAGTGAGTCTGAGGCTGGGGGTGCCACATGGAGTGGGGGAGGAAACTCTTGAAGGCAAGGAGACTCCTAGGAGACTCCAGAGACTTGCGGGCTTGGGCCTACAGTCTAGGTGTGAAGAAGAAGACAGTACAGCAAGCATCATTTAGCTTTTGTCAACTGGGTGGTAAATGGTTGGGGGGGTGTCAGGATGAAGAACAGAGACAGGGTGTCTGGGAGGACTGTACTGTGGGGAGCCTGGGGCCCTGGGGTGAGCAGGAATGCTATCGGCGGCACAGGAAGCCTGGGTATAAGGCAGCAGAGAAGACAGAAGAGGTCAGTACCTTATGCCTCTAGGCCCTTGGTGGCATTTGTGGATCCTACTTTCTCTTCTTTATCCTCTTACTTGCCATGTTGAGTGGCAGGTCGTAGGCAGCCCTCCGAGTGAAAGGACCAGTGGGGAGCTGAGTGGGCTGTCTGTGGCCATCTGTCAGGTGGAACTGACATGCCTGGTCTCCTGCTCTCTCGTAGCCTTAACGAGTCCATGCCCTTGATCACCAAGCAGCTGCAGTTCCTGTGGGGAGTGCCTCTGATCCGGATCTTCTTCAGTGACATCCTGAGCAAGAAGCTGCTGGAGAACCAGGAGCCAGCCCATGTGCAGCCAGCATCCCCCCAGAACGTGCTCCCCATGAAGAGTGAGTGGCTGGGGCGGGCTGAGCCTGTGGCCCTGCTTGGCTCAAGTACAGCTCCTGCTGTCCCTGCGTGCCTGCTCCCCTCCACTTCCGTGACACTCGAACGTCTCCCACACAGGTCTTAAGACTGCTTCAACCAAGTTCACATTGAGCAGAAGAGCAACAGAAAACCCTTAGGGATAGAAAACAAGGACCAGGGAAACATAAATAGGTGAACCAGACCAAGATCTGTGTAGAGATTATGGGTGTTCCCTGAGGGCTACGGTGGGGATCTCTGAACTTCCATTTGGCTCTGAATTTCTAGTAGCTAGAATGAAAGGGGGTTTGTGGATCTTTTCTTACTCATTAACAGGAAGAAGGAAGGCCCATTTCTTAGGGGAAGTAGAGCCTTTCTGAGTCCCTAATCATAAAAATCTCCCATGTGGGGGTCTGTACGCAGAGGACGCTGGGTCACTGACCAGGCCACCCCCACATTGCCCCTTTAGCTTAGTCATAGGTTGCATGGAAAGGTTTCTTGTTGCCCTCTCTGAGAGAAGTTCAGGAAATGCCGCTAACACAGAATTCGGTGGAGTCACCTGCCTGTGGCAGGTTTCCAGGTTTGGGGTGACTTTTCTTCTACCACCCAGCGTGGCATGGAGCCCCGTCGTGCGGCTGTCCGTGAGCAAGGGCTCAGTGTCATTTCAGCAGGATGGAAATGTGAACAGGAAGTTCTGAAACTAAAGTCGAGCACAGCCCAACCCAAACCGAGTATCACTACTTGAGGTTGATGCTGCTTCCCTCTGAAAGCAGAGAACTGGGAATCCCCCCAGGCCCCCTGCGTTTGTCCGTCTTCCCCTAATGCAGTCCTCTGCATTTTTAGCCTGTGAGTTCTAAAGTCCAGTGGCCCAGTAAAAGACTCCCCTGTAGGAGTCAAATAGGCCCGGCTTGGTCTGAGATATTTTCTGATGTTTGAAGAGGTCTCTGGGTTGCACTTAAAAGGCCTACTGTTAATGCTTTTCTGATTCATCCCAAAGCGATGACTTGAGTCCCAGCAGCCGCCCCGCTGTCCAGCCCAGGCTGTAAATCAGGCACTTTATTGAAATGCTCTTCACAGAGTGAAACTGGGCAGATGGCAGAACGTCTGCTCACACATTCCTTCTCCTCTCCATGCCAGACCTCCTGAAGCGCGCATTTCAGAAGTCTGCATCGGTCCGGAATATTCTCAGGCCTGTTGGGGGTAAGCGTGTGGACTCTGCGGAGGTCCAGAAGGTCTGCCACATCTGTGTCCTCTACCAGACCTCGCTGACGACTCTGACCCAGATCCGGCTGCAGATACTCACAGGTGTGCGGTCCTGAGGCATCTGCTTCCATCTCTGACATTTGGCGGATGATTTTTCTTAGAAAAAGTTGATTTTTCTTCCGGCTTTCTTGGCTCAAAAGATAGGTTTTGAAGGAGGGTATTTTGGAGCTGTTCTTCTCAGAGGTTGATACACCTCAGTTAAATGGCTCATGCTGACCGCAGACCCAGCGCTGCCAGTTCGTTCCTGTGACCTGGCTTTTATGTCCATTGTGGAGTGCAATTTGCTTTCAAAAGTCCTTATTTTTTCTGAATAGAAAACTAGAAAAGACAAGAAAAAAGAAAAGCTGGACCATATTTAATGCTATAGTCGAAGGAGAAACACCTGTGTCTGAGTGTACCACCTCTGTACACGTATGTTTAGATTGAAATGCGCAGCATTTTATCATTGTCAGCAAGTCTTCCCAAATTTCGTTTATGTTGACCGCGTAGTATCTCATCACACGGATATGCCCAATGTTTTCCTTCTTCGCCGAGCAAGGAAGAAAGTCGTGTGTGTCGGGAGCACAGAGTTTGGGCATTTGGGGCTTTCCCCTGCCATGCAGGACTTGTTCATACAAATTGGTGTGATGAGGACAGAAAGTCTGTAGGCTATGAAACTGTTAACTACATAAAGGGTTAAGAACTTTTCTGTTTCGTTTTACTTTTTTTAAAATTATAAATGGCCTCTGCTTCTCTCTTTTACACATATTTATTCATCTTCAGACGTGAACAGAGCACCTGTATGTGCCAGGCCCTGAGGGTGAAGAGGTGACTAAGACAGCCAGGGTCCCTTTCCCAAGAGGATTCTAAGAGTGGGGAGGCGAGCTGTAGGCAAGGGAAAAGAATATTTTCTGTCACGATGGGCTCTGTGACCGCGGAAGTAAGGAGACGGGTGGGCTTGGACTGGAGCAGGCCTTGGCAGCCTCAGCAGCACTGCTGACACCTTGGGCCCAGTAATTCTTCGTTGTGGAAGCTGTCTCGTCCGTTGTAGGATATTTAGCAGCCCCTTGCCCCTACCCGTAAATGCCAGTAGCGCTTCCCCCTCCCCAGTTGTGCCAACCCTGCCAAACACTGCCAGATGCCGCCTGGGGGGCAGCACGGTCTCCAGTTGAACAGCACAGGACTGGTGTGGTGGCGGGGTTGCAAGCAGGGGCCTTTGTATATGTTTTAGAGGCCGTGTCTTTAGCTCTTACAGGTACGCTGGAATTGGAGGTGTGAAGGCTAAAGTCTTCAAAGATGAGGCCAGAGTGTTGGCCCAAGCAGCCTATGTGGATGGTGGTACCCATTTGCTGAGCTGGAGACAACCAGCTAGGGGTGGGCTCGTGGGGAATGAAGAGTTCTGTTTGGCTGTGATGAGTGTGAGGTGCCATGCAGGCATGTGAGTATACTGGGGGGGGGGGTTACAAACAAAGGGGTGTCACGTGAAGCCTTGGGCCCAGGGCAAGCTTCATCAGGAGAATGCAGAAGGAGACGAAGAGGGTCCTAGACCAAGCCTGGCACCCCAGCACCCGTTGTGAGGGTTTGAGAAGCATAGTGAGTGACGTGACTTTGAGGTTATGGCCTGTGCTCTGCTTTTTAAGGTGACCACAAGTCGAGGCATCCCCTGGAGTCCTAGTGAGAGCACCCAGAAAGAAGTTTTCTTGGCTTACTTGAAAATCTATTGTTTTAAGAAGGAGATAAACTAGTCTAAAGTGTTTGTAGAATATTCGGTCTGTTTAGCTACTGCAGAGTGGATTGTGAGGATGACACACTTCTTTGCTCATGTTCCTCCCATGCACTTGGTGGCCCAGAGCCACGTGCTGCCCCCACTGGCAGAGCTCTCCGGAGCCCTGCATCTTCGCTTCTGTTGGAGTTGCTCCAGATGCAGCTCTGGCTGAATCTGAGTCTGAAGCTGGAGATACGATGTGAGCGTAGTTGCTCTTCCTGATTGTCCTGTGGGAGTACCTTTGTGGTCTCCACAATTTAATTATTCATTGTTTTTCTCTTGATCTGTTTTTAAGTTATGAGGTCTTTGCATTCTTTTTTCTTTTTTGATTTCTGCATTCTGTAACTACATTCTGCCACCTTGAAAATGTGAGCTCAAACCTTTAGGAGTAATAACTAAGTGGGCGCTCCGTTTGTTTGCCTCCTGTACGGTTCCTTCACCTGCCACCCTGGTCTAAGCATTTATAGCGCCATTGAGTCTGTCATCCTGCCCCTGCTCTAGGCAAATATATCTTCCCCAAACAGTTCTTTGTTCAAAATTAAGTAATTCAGAGTGCTCTATAAAAGAGGTATTATAAGGACTCAAATATAAAGTGAAATATGAGGAATAATTTGAGGCACACACCTTACTGTATATTCAGAGACACATGGAACTTTAGAACTAGGCTCTTTGAGTCAATAGCTGTATTAATGGACTTAAAATGTAGCAGTGATGTAGCCTGTGTGTCTGAGGCTTTGAAGCCATCAGGAAGCAGATCTAAAATGTCTTGTGCTTCACCCAGTGTTAAATGTTTGTGTGACACTTCACAGGATCTCTGCTGTAGCCATTCATTGCTTTCCCATTTTTAGCAGAGACAGAATAACAGAAGTAGAGGAGAGGAAAGCTTTGCTAAATATAGGTGAACTTGAAAGATGGTTTAAAGCAGGGTCTGCAAACTACAGCCTGTGGGCCAAATGCGGCCCACCACTTTTTTCGTAAATAAAGTTTTATTGGAATACAGTCCCATCCAATCATTTACATACTACCTGTGGCTGCTTTTGTGCTACGCTGGTAGCTTTCAGTAGTGTAACAGGGTGCTAGGCCAGGCCCACACAGCCCAAAAAATACTTCGTCTCCAGCCTTTTCCAGGAAAAATTTGCTGATCCCTGATTTAAAATATAAACACTGAGTCAAACAGGTGTGGGTTCTCTTCTTAGCTCTGATACTTATTGGCTGGGTGGTTTGGGGCTAATTACTAAACCTCTCCCTGCTTTGGCTTTTTTCTCTTATAAAATGGAGGTAACATTGGGTTTCACAAGATAGAAAGGAAATAATGCATGCAGAGTACTTAGGTTGGCATATGAAACATAGAAAGCACCCATGAAATGTTAGCTGTTACCATGATCATTACTCTCGTGGTGATAATGATTTTTTTAGTGATGGCACCTTCTTTTGCACACATTAAATGTTCACAAAGAAGTGTAAGCGTTTTATTCCCCCAATGGGTAGGAGAAACTGTAGACAGCTGGAGCCCCCACCTGAAGCTTGGGTTTCTCTATCCTTTTCCAGGTCTCACTTACCTTGATGACCTGCTCCCCAAACTGTGGGCGTTTATCTGTGAGCTGGGGCCCCACGGAGGGTTAAAGCTCTTCTTGGAATGCCTCAACAATGACACGGAAGAGTCTAAGCAGCTCTTGGCCATGCTGATGCTGTTCTGTGACTGCTCCCGGCACCTCATCACGTAGGTTGACTGCTGTGGGGCTCAGTTCCTTTCCTAGAGTGTGGAGAAGCCAAATCACAGCATCAGTAAGGAAGCCGTTGCTGATGTGATTACCACCATCGTTCGGACCTGTGGGGCAGGATCATTAAGAAAATTAGACCAGAAAACATTTACAATACAAGGTGGGCGACATGTAGTCAGGGTTCAGCAATTCTTAATTCCCATCCTTCCAGGGGAGCTGGGTCAGTACTCCTGAGTGTAGGCTTTGGGGTCTCCCAGAGCTGGGTTCAAGTCACACCTCCACCATTTACTCACTGGGTTAGGTAGTTACGTGGAAGTGTCCAGAGCCAGGGAACTGGGAGGCAAATCCAGGATTGGCCACTTCCCAAGACACCTTGGGCAAGGGGGCCTTGCCTCTCTGAGCCTCCGTTTTCTCCTCTGTAAATGGAAATAACAGTAGCACATGCTCTGGCCATGTGGTAAGGATTAAAAGAGGTAATACGCACAGAGTGCTTGGCACAGTCCGTGGCACACAGGAAGGGCCGTGATGTTTATTATTATCAAGCTGACCCTAGGCAATTTGTGTAACCTCTCTGAGCTTCAGTTTCCTTAGTCATAGAATGGGAATAATATTAGCAATCTGATAGGGAGTAAATGAGAAAAGGAACATCAGGTTCTCAGTACAATGCCTGGCACAGAGCGGGGAATTAGCAGATGTGAGTCCCATTCAGTTCCTTTGTCTTTTAAGCTTAGGTGTCTACTTGTGTGTTTGGTATTTTTTTTAATTCCCTGTTTTCCCAAGGTTGGTAAAGAACCATAAGAGAGAAGGGACCCTGGACAGTTATGTTCAGGGAGGAGAGGATCTGGGACATGTAGGTGGCAGATTCTGGATAAGAATCATGGAGAGAGGGGCTCAGTGAACAGTTGGAGGTGAGCACAGAGCTCTGTGCTGCTGCTGAAGACACTGAATGGCTGGGTCCAGGGTGATCTGAGAGCGAGTCGTGCTCTAAAGCAAATGAAGCAGTCTTGGGAAATTTTCTCATAGAGCTGTATCTTACATGATTCATTTACTCACACGTTCTTTCAGGCATTTATTTATTCCCTCATAAATACTCCTCAGGTACCTACTAAGTGCCACTAGTGGCTGTTGTCGATGCAGAGGAAGATTCCACGGCTCTCCTTGGTGGACACGGACTCTCAGTCAAGATTCCTTGATAGGCATGAGTTCAGGCAGGAATTAGAAAATTAAGAAGAGTGTCATAGTCGGATCCTTATGAATAAGAAAAAATATAAAGGGGAGCTTCTCTCCATTGTAGTCTTAACATTTTTACTACGGACAGTTGCAAATAAATGGAAAGTGGAGAGAATAGTAGAGGGAACCCCCCCTCACATGCCCATCCACAGTGGTCAGTGCAGCCACCTCTGCTTGCCCACCCCCCACCAGCTCTGTCCTCCGCGTCACCCTGAAGCAGATCTTACACATCCTGTCGTGTTAGCTATACATTTTATCTGAAAGGTAAAGCTTATTTCGTGAGCTTAGTTTTGTCTCATCAGAGGTAGAGCTTTCCTATTTTCCCCCCTTTCCTCAGTGGGAAGTTGTGACTAATTTTCCATCTGATTTAGGATCCTTGACGACATTGAAGTTTATGAAGAACAAATTTCATTCAAACTGGAAGAGCTGGTGACCATCTCCTCTTTCCTGAACTGCTTTGTGTTCAAAATGATCTGGGATGGAATCGTAGGTAAGGTAAAGCTGCTTGCCGTCCTTTCAGTGATGCTACACGCAGGGAGGCTGCGATCTCTTCCATCAACTGATTCTTAGCTTCACTGCCTATCACAGCTAATTGGAAAGGCACATTTAATCACGTAATTGGAAGTTTTACTTCTTCGCTCTGTGCATGCTCCCTTAAGGTAGTAGTGTGCTTATGGGGGACTTAGATCTCCCTTAAGGAGGTATGTATATGTGTGGAGGATTATTAATGATGAGGATTTTGCCCTGCCTCTCCTTTTGCTCCTTTGAGTTGATTTCCATGCTGTATCAGGGCGCACTTCAAATCACAGTTCACCTCCCGAAGTACTGTCAAGTTCAGTACAAAGCTCCTTACGTTAAAAAGGTCTTCTAGAGGGGCGCCTGGGTGACTCAGTCGTTGGGCATCTGCCTTCAGCTCAGGGCGTGGTCCCAGGGTCCTGGGATCGAGCCCCACATCGGGCTCCCTGCTCTGCTGAGAAGCCTGCTTCTTCCTCCCCCACTCCCCCTGCTTGTGTTCCCTCTCTCGCTGGCTGTCTCTCTCTCTCTGTCAAATAAATAAAATCTTTAAAAAAAGAAAAGAAAAAAAAAAGGTCTTTTAGATCACTCACTAGCGGGAGGCAGCGTGAGTGATTGTGTCTGAGACACCCAGGTCCTGCAGACACTTAGAACATACCCAGGGCGCCTTTTAATTCCGTTGGTTCCGCATAAAATCCAGAGTGAGGGAGATGAGGAGATGAGGACCTTGGTGGGGCCTGGTAACAGGCGGAGACAAGAAGCTGTCCTCCTGGCCCCCGACCCGCTCTCACCACCTCTCTGCTTGGGACTCTTCTGTTTGCCCCACAGAGAATGCCAAGGGGGAGACCTTAGAGCTGTTCCAGTCCGTGCACGGGTGGCTGATGGTGCTGTACGAGCGGGACTGCCGGCGGCGCTTTGCCCCTGAGGACCACTGGCTGCGCAAGTGAGGAGCAGGGCGGGGGAGGGGGTTCCTAGAAGCCAGAGTCCCCTCGTCACGCTCTGCACGTGCGGACGCTGAGGGTGATGAGAACTCATCAGTGGTGACAGAGCCAGGCCCCATTTAGCAGATGGGGACCAAGTGCTTGCTCAACCGAGCAGCAGATGACAATAGTTCATTGGTGGTTTTTATCAGCAGAATGAGCAGGACAAAAACGACAGCTAGGTTTTTTGGGAATGGGCTGGGGAAATCCTCTTGCAACAACTAAACTTAAGATGTCTGCAATTTTTTATTAATGACACATCGGCTCTTAGGTTGTGGCACTCGAACGGGGTCTGGCCGACGCTTTCGGTAAAGGGCCAGACAGTAAATATTTTAGGCTTTGCAGACCAGACGGTCTGTTCTGCAAGTACTCAGCTGTGCCATTGTAGCGTGGGAGCAGCCAGAGACCCTGTGTAGTGATTGTGTTCCATGGAAATTGGTTTACAGAAACGACAGCAGGCTGTCTGGGCCACCCCCGCACTAGAGAATGGTTTTCGTGTTGTAATAACCCCAAACCCGTGCCTTTCTTCTGAAGGGATCTCAAACCCAGCGTGCTCTTCCAAGAACTGGACAAGGACCGGAAGCGGGCCCAGCTGATCCTGCAGTACATCCCTCATGTCATTCCCCACAAAAACGTGAGTTGCTCTCGGAGCTAGGCTCCTGTGCATCTTTCTGTCCCAGCACACGGTACCTGACTTTCCCTCTTCACTGTAGCAGTTGGAGAGAAAGAAATGAGCTCATTCACTCAGCAGATGCGAACGGTGATTGGCTCTCCTGCTACATCAGGTGTTAATACCAGTACAGAGACTGAAGACAGTGGGAGCTGGCAGTTCTGGGGGAGGGGGGTGCGTGTTACAGGGATGGATGCTGTGGGGCCCAGACAAGGGGGCCTGACCCAGCTGGGAATAGGGGGAAGGGAGTCAGGAGAAGTGGCCAGGGGCGGAAGCGGACAGTGGCTAAAGGCCTGGTTGACTGAGAACCTGGTGCTCTTGGAGGGCGAGCCGTACGGTCTGGCTGTGGAAAATACAAAGGGGAGCGGGGAAACTGAGGAGGTTTGTAGGAGTTGGGGTCAGAAGGGCCTTGTGAACCAAGGGCAGGAGTGTTGATTTTGGTTGGAGTCATTGGAGTGTTTTCAGCTTCAGGGGCCCCTGGTCAGAGCTATGCTTTAAAGAGTTCCTTCTGGCCGTGGGATGGAGGACTGGCGAGGGGCAGAGGTGTTACAGGAGTGGAAAGATGATAAAATCAAGAGAATGAAGACATTCAGAGGAGAAAGAGAGATGGATTTCAGGTGGTAGGCGTGTTTCTGGCTCGGGCTCCCGGGCGCTTGTGGGAGTCGTTTCCTGGGGTAGGAGCACCCGCGAGAGCAGGTCTGGGAAGTGCTGGGGTGGCCTGCTTTGAGCAGGCAGCAGGTGAGGTGTCCATGCCCCCTGAGGCCATTGGACAGTGGAGCTGGAGAGAGACTCAGCATGTGGACAGCGCCCAAATCTGGCTGCATCCATGGCCATGGACAGGGTGGTCAGGGAGCCAGATGGAGTAAGACGACTGGGGACCTGTCCTTGGGAGCTCCAGCACAAGGAAAAGACTAATCAGAGGAAGGGAACCAGCAACGCAGTGTCCCGGACCCAAGGGACGTGAGAGGCTTGGGAAGGCTCAGGTCCACCCACGTCCCCAGTCTGGAGTGATGCTCCAGAAGTGTCTGCTGGATGCCACAGCAATACGGGGCTCCTTCAGACGAGGCTCTTAGAGGTCTTGGTGTGCCTTTCTTTCTTTTCCTACTTTTTTGGCAAAAGACATTTTTAGAAAAGAACACAAGGCACATTTTTGTAAATTGAACCTCATTTTTCAGAGATACTTACTCCTCATTGCTCTCTGATATTGTTTTGACCTTGACGTTATTAACGATTGCCATTCTCCCTCAAGTAGCAATTTGCAAACGGATGTGGCTGTTTAAATTCTTGTTGCACTTGACAGCAGAGCCTCTCAGAAATGAAGGGATCTCGTGGAGATGACTTAGTGAAACGTGCCCCCACCCCTCCGGCCAATGTCCCTGACCTTGCCTCAGATGGAGGGCCTGCAGCCTGGCAAATCCAGCCGTGCTGTTGCTTTCCTCTGCCCAGTGATGGAACGTTCTTCCTCACCTGAAGCCAGGTGATTTCGCTGTACCTTCTACCCTTTGGTCCTTGAACAACCACTGACAGTGGAATCTCTAAATCTTCTGAGATGCGCAGACGACCCTCATTTGCCTTCTGGGTCTTCTGTGTTCCAAGGGTGGCATCCTTCCCTTCCGTAACCACTCCGCATGGAAGTGGCTTCCAGCCCTTCATCTCCGGGGCCTCGTCCATTCTGGTGCAGTCCCCCTGCAAACACAGCACCTCACCCTGAGCCTGTGTGCCTGCGAAGTCAGCCCTGGACCGTGGCGTTCCCGTATTGCGCGGCCTGGGATCTGTGCTCTGTGTCTCTGCAGTTCACAGATGGCATGCGCGGGTGGCCCTGGATATTTTAAGTTTTTGAGAGGAGCACCCTGAAACCTATTGGCCACTCTGTGAAGTACCAGCTCAAGCTCACGATGGCAGCATTCCTGTTGAGGATGTCCTCTTTGCTCAGTCCCCCTGAGAGGGACAAGCAGGCTTCCTACTGAGCAGGGAGTCTGATGCAGAGCTCGATCCCCGGACCCTGAGATCCTGACCTGAGCTGATGGCAGACGCTTAACCGACTGAGCCATCCAGGTGCCCCATGCACGCAAATAGTGGTTTAGGACCCTAGCCACCTTGTAAATGCCGCTGTAAGAATTTCTTTTGACCTAGGAGTGCCGTGAAAGTCCTTACTGAGCCTTTAGGGGTACTGAGAACAAGAAGCCTGGAAACCTCTGAGATTAGTTGGCATGACTTGAGGGCTATAATCTAATCCTTCCCTGTTTTTCTTTGGGGAATTTTGCCAAAGATTGCCATGAAGGTTTTTTGTGCTTGGTTCATGAACTCTCTCTTTCCTGTCTCTTGGAGACCCTTCCTAGTCCCTGGCCCCTGTCCTGATACTGTGATGGCCTCGGCAGGTCTGGGAGGGCATGTGTGGCTCAGTGTTTTGGAGTGGTGAGGGCTCTGTCCCATCCTGATGCGACGTGGGCTGCCCTCATGCTGACACGTCTTACTGGAATGCACAGGGTAACAGGGTCTCTGCAGTCCTGCCTGCTCTCTTGTGTCTGTCACTATGGCATCTGCTCTTAATGCCAAAACTCTCCCTGTTCTTGATCTCACTCAAGGGGGTGGCTCACAACGCCGTTCTTCCCTTCATGTTTTTAAGGGCCTCAACTCTGCCTGGTTCACACACACAGCACTTCGTTCTCTGTGCTGTCTTACGTAGCTTTTACTCATCTGTGTGCGATTCATCTTCCGACTGGGACTCAAGGCCTTTCTCTCTTGTTTGGGCCTGGAAGGCCTCGTGCCCTGTGGGGTGGGCAGAGGCTGTGTGGTGTCATGGTCTGTGCATGGGTCCTGCGTTTGAATCTGGCCCCTCTGTCCACCAACTGTGGGGCCTTGGGTGAGTCACTTTCTTCATCTGCACAGTGGAGACAAGGGTCCTTTCCCAGATGTCTCCTGTGGTCGCCGAGGCCTCTTAGCCCCTTGAGAGCTGCTTACAGTTGCCCCAGACTGTCTTCCATGCCCCGTGGACATGAGGGCCTCATCCTGGGATTCCTGGGAGAGGCGGGCATTCCCTCGGCCACCTCTGCACTTCAGCTTCTGTGTATGAGGTCTCTGCCCCGTACTGGGTTCACCCAGATGGGAAGCTCTTCTGCTCGTGTTCAGGTGATCGTGCTAAAGATTTGAGGTCAGAGAAAGCCGTTGTGCCCCACAGCCCACACAAGTGAAGGCCCTGTTCTGGAAGTCGGCAGTCCTTCCGCACAGACAGGATAGGCAGCGGTGCCCTTCGCCCCCCATCACAGCCGCCCTCACTGTTGCTCCGTCTGTTCTTCCCCTCCATGTCGTCCTGAGACCCCCAGAGCTTCCGATACTACTCAGAGCACTTCAGTCCTTGTTTCTAGACTCGCCGACCAGCCACATCAGATTGCTCTGCTGAGAAGTAACCCCTCTGCCGGATATGTTCCTCCTCCTTGGGAGGCCACTGGCGATTGCTTTTTCTGCTACAGCCATAGTTACTTCATAGCTGATCAGATGATCCAGTTTGAATGCACTGGCCTCCCCTGTATGCAGTTAAGCATTATTACCATTGTTACTGTTCTGACTGTCTTTGTTTGTATTTAACAAAGTTTTTGATTTTGGAGGGGATTCTCATTTAAAAAAAAAAAAAAAACAGCAGTGGTTGGATTTATTTCCTCATTTGGCTGACATCTGAGTGCTTTTACAGCAGTGATTCTCAAACCCAGGATGGGGCAGAGGGTCACGCTCTCCTGGAAGGGGCTTATCAGAATCTTGACCGTGGGGGAGAGAGGGTTCTTCTGTAACAGTAATTGAAAAATGTTACTGGGTGGGGGTGGGGGTGGGCTACGGTGTGCTTGAGGGCACAGAGGATGCAGGTAAAAGGTCAGGGACCTTTATTCTGTGGGATCATTTTTTTAAATTTCTGACAGTGAAAAAAATTACCTTTGAAATGTTTCTGTTTTGTAACTCATAACATTGATTTCCTTTAAAGCAGGCCTGGCTGTATAAAGCAGCCTCTGTAACCTGTCCCGCCGCCAGGTTTTTATAGTGGTTTATCAACTGAACGAGAACGATTTTCTCCCAGACCATTGTTAAGTGGACTCTGGCTGCGGCCAGACTGTTCTTTCTGGGCCCTTCCTTCCTTGGCATGTATTCAGCTCTAATTTATAATTCCAAGGTTGTTTTGGGGAATGTCTACCATTCTCCCCAGACCCTTCTAACCTGCAGCACCTATCAGAGCGTCCTATTCTGCCTGCCTCTCACGTGACTCGTTTCACTAATGTTGTACACTGTGTCTTTGGGAATCATCAGTTGCTGACCCAGTTTCTGGTCTCACCTTTGCTCATTTCAGAGAGTTCTCCTGTTTCGAAACATGGTCACCAAGGAGAAGGAGAAACTGGGGCTCGTGGAGACCAGCTCGGCTTCTCCCCATGTCACTCATATCACGATCCGACGGTCCCGGATGCTGGAGGTGAGAGCCCGTCACAAAGAGGTGTACTCTCTGAAATGCTGGATTTTTAGTGGATGATCTGTTGCCTCCAACCATTCTTTTCACTCGTCGATCTAATGGCACCGAAGTCAAGGCTTGGGGCTGGAATGGGGCTGTTTGTCCCGTCGTGTGCTCCGGAGAGCTGCTTGATTAAACATGACCTAGGTGCTGGGGACCCGCAGTGCTCCAGGGCTGGAGCATGGAACACTTCATGCTGTTTGCAGTGAGGACAGGAAGTGCTATGTGCAGGCATTCTCATGTCTGCAGACTCCCTTTGCCCTGGTGGACGCATTGCTGAGACTCCCAACTGTGAATGTGGAGGCTGGAGTGTAGGTAGTAAGTTTACTGAGCCATACTGGGGGGTGCATTTACTACAGAGCTAGGGGTTCTTCGGAGACAGGAACTTAGGAGAAACAGTGAAGTGGCCCACCTCAGCCAAACCCAGTGTCCAGTGTGACGGTCTGTGGCAGCTTCATGTGAACAAGAAATAGGTGCCTGTCCTCAGAACACTTTATATGTCAGAAAATTGTGATAACTTAATGATTTTGTCAGAACACGACCCCAACTACCATCTGCTGGCATGTTGTTATAGTAAATGTACGTGCCGTCCTGTCCCCCCGGGTTGTGTAGTGTGGAGCCTGCCCAAATGTGCTGAGCCTGCCAGTGATCAAATTGGTGACCGAACCCCAAGTCCACATTCCCAGGAGAGGCTGTACTTGATAGAGTGGCCCGTGCTTGCTTTTTAGACCTCTCTGGCTCCAGCCACAGCCCGTCGTTAGCATGTCCTATGGAGTAGGGTAGTCATGGGATCCCAGGACAGCACATGGCCACATAGCCAGCCACCAGCAGATGGCACTGGCAGCAGCCCTTCCTCCCCCACATTTTCATTTTCCCCCTTGGGGCGTTCACACTCCTTCCTGGAGAGCTGCTTTTAGTTCGCCTGAACACTGGCGATGGACATGGGGCTCTGCTGGGGAGAGGCAGCGCGTGGTCACCAGATGATGCTTTTGACATTCTTAAAATGGGAGAGAAGAAACTGAAGTGCCTACAGGGACCCCGCCAGTCGTGGGAAGGGTCAGACTGGCTGTGTGTGTCCGCGCAGGAGTGTCTTGTGTGCACGCTACACAATGGGAATGTTCTTGGCTTCCACTGGGCCATCCTGCTCTTCTTGAAACACAGCCCTCAGTTTAGAGAGCTGCTTAAGAAAAAGAGCCCCCTCGTGTGGGCAGATGACACCTGACATCCAGCCTCAGGGCTGGCAAGCAGTGGAGAGGGGTAGGCAGGTGGGGAACATGTACCCCCCCCCCACCGAAAGAGGCCACCTCCACTCTGTCCCACCTGATGACTTCTGTGTGCAGATTCAGGCTCCATCATGCTCTGGGTTTTTTGTTTTTGTTTTAAAAGATTTTATTTATTTGAGATCGAGAGAGAGAACCCAAGTGGGGAAGAGGGGCAGAGGGAGAGGGAGAAGCAGACTCCCTGCTGAGCGAGGAGCCCGATGTGGGACTCAATCCCCAGGACCCTGGGATCATGACCTGAAGCCGAAGGCAGACATTGAACCAACAGAGCCTCCCAGGTGCCTCTGCTCTGGGTTCTTAAGAGCAGGGCAAGGAGCTTTTATGTTATGAACAACTGAGATTTTGTGAAGTGTCTGGAAGGTTAGATGACCCAGCGAATCCGCCCTGTGGGCCAACCAGTCTGCAGGCTTTGCTTTGACTCAAAGGGGAAAAAGCCCAGTTGTGTTCTCCAGCACTTTTCTCATCGGATGTGGATACTCCTCCCCTGTTACTTATGGTCCCCAGTCCCTCTCAGACGTGGCCAGCACCAACAGGAAGGCTGTGCTGGTAGAGACTGGTGTGTGTCCTGAAAGTGACAGAGTTCCCGGCTCCCTCCTCAAGTGTCGTTGATGGTGGGAAACTGACCACATGTCCCGGTTACCCAGGGCCTGCTTTC
Organism: Ailuropoda melanoleuca; assembly: GCF_002007445.2. NCBI lineage: Eukaryota > Metazoa > Chordata > Mammalia > Carnivora > Ursidae > Ailuropoda > Ailuropoda melanoleuca. The sequence continues at coordinate 17,501,851 of NC_048229.1, forward strand.
ACAAACACAGCCCTCAGGGTGTCACAGGAGGTGTCTGTCTTAGGTTCTTGGCCAAGTCCACTTTTCCTTTTATATTCCATCTCGTCATGAGACCGATTGCTATTGTTCCTCTTGACCTAGGAAGCGGAGAGGGTCACAGACTCCATTACCCTCCTTGTTCTCATTACCTGCTGGTTTGGTTATGAGATCAGGAGAGCCCAGCGGCATTTGCTTGACTTGGACACAAGAGGGCATCAGAAAGCTGATATTAGTGGCTCACATGCTATTATGGCCTTTTATTCAGTCTCCTTTTCTGTGGTTTTATCGAAGGTGGTGCTTCAGTATTCCCCTTGCAAGGTGTTCGTCAGAAGTCTTGCGAGAAAGCTTCCCCTCACAGGGGGTAAACTGGGGCCAGGACCCTAGCATCTCAGGCCCGGGAGGAGCCATAAGACATCCTCTGCCCAGCCCTGTCCCCTCTGTCAAAGGCAGAACTGAGGCCAGAGAAGTTAAGATTCACAGTCATGTTCACTCAGGTCTCAGTGGGAGAGCTGGGCGTGGGAGCCAGCTCTCAGCCCCAGGTCACAGTCCTCTGTATCTGCTCTTTGAGACGCCCTAGGGAGAGGAATACCCTCCTCCCGCTCCCCTTCCAGAAGGAAGGACACAGATCTGGTTCTCGTGTAATGACACTTGTGCCCAGAGGGCGCAACAGGCCGTTTTGTCAGAGGAGGCAGCTGGCAAGTTCCTCTCCACAGCTCTTCGAAGAAAAGGCCAACGTGGGGCTGATAAAGAAAAAGTGAGATTCGACTCCAGCGAATGTTCCTTAAGCACCTGCCATGTGTGCGGCCTTGTGCTAAGCGCTTGCACATAACACCATCTCATTTAATCTGCGTGATCCTGGCACCCCTACCAACGCGAAGTCAGCTTAGGGGGGCATCATTTCAAAGCAGAATGGAGGAAATCCTGCAGGCAAGCAAGAATGTGCTGAAATTCTCCACCCATCCCCGACTCCGAGCCAAGATAATTACCATAAATGTAGGCAGAACGGTTTAACCATCTGCTGCAGCTGCATGCTGACGTCCTGTGCTTTTCATCACACTCCGTGGTCCTCAAACTTCAGCCTCTCAGGTGCTTCTCGGGACTGCACACCCAAAGCCTCTGCCTTCCAGAGATCGTTATTACTAGCTCTTTAACTTGGGAGCTTAACCCAGAATAAGATTAGGAGCCACCAGGGAACAGTCCTTTGCATCACAAGGGAAATAGTATCAGTAGGAAGGTGGCAAGAGTTCCCCAAAGCCATTCTTACCATTCTGGCCCCGTGTGCTTTGTGACAGAGGACCAGGCTGGCAGGCAGGTGGTTGCCTTAGAGATCGTCTGTCTCATGTTACCAGAATGTCTGACGGCACCACGGCTGTCACTGGGAGGGAGACCCGCAGGGCGGCCTCAGTAGGATATTGCAGTTGATTGGCAGCTTACATGACTGTATCGAAAGAGCTCAGTTGCACCCCCAAGATGGGCCGTCTCGTATTGGACCAGAAGGCTCCTTCCTGGCCGTTGTCTTGTCCAACGCTGCTTCTGACGGTCACTTCTCGAAAACAAAAACCTGAGCAGCTTGCCTTTCGGCACCCACATGCCAGGAACACAGTAGGTGACAAAACCAGGAGCCCAAAGACCTCAACAGCTTAGAATCGAGAGGCGGGTGAAACAAGACAGTTGAGTACAAGAACTCCAAAGTCGCATCCTCGAGTTCTGCGTGGGGGGTGCTGGATGGCTGCATGCCTCGCAGGCTGGCTGCCAGCCGAGGGTGCGCCGGGCTTCTCCCCGCTGCCCTGCCTTTTGTGGCCCAGCGTCACTCCTGCACCCTTGTCCTGCCATCTGTCTGCTCTGCCACCAACGAAGATCTTTCTGAGAAAGCCAGTCATGTCTCTCCCTGCCTGGACTCTTCTGTGGATTCCTACTGCCCTCAGGGTGGACCCTAAATTCCTCAGCCTGACTTACCCAGACCTTTCATGATCTGTGGAAAGATACCAGGAGTTAAGGGGTGGGGGGGTATTTTATTTTTCATTTCGTAGGGTCTGTGTTTGACTGATTTTTTTTTTTTTTTATTTACCATGAGCTAAATAAGCTAGTCTTTGCATTAAACTAGGGTGGGACCTTGTCCCGGTTACTTCCGTCCTTTGTCTGATGGTCTGACGGCCAGGAATGTGTCGCAGCTCATCTCGTCCGGTTTCCATGTGTCCGTGCTCTTTGTTGTCTCGAGGGCAGCCTCCCTGCCACAGGGCAGTGGAGCCACAGCACCAAAATGAGTTTTCCTTTTAACAGTCTCATTTAAAAGCAGGTGAGAACTGCCCATCCCCGTACCCCGTGTCCTGACTCACGTGTTTAGTAACGATGCTGGGAAGGCTTCACACAGGGGAGCTGGAACCTTGGAGCGGCAGCCGTGAGTTAGGCAGAGGGCCTCCCCCTCCTAATGGGCTGCCATTCTACCTTCGGCAGGATGGCTACGAGCAGCTCCGGCAGCTCTCCCAGCACGCCATGAAGGGCGTGATCCGCGTGAAGTTCGTCAACGACCTCGGGGTGGACGAGGCAGGCATTGACCAGGACGGCGTCTTCAAGGAGTTCTTGGAGGAAATCATCAAGAGGGTGTTCGACCCGGCGCTCAATCTGTTCAAGGTATTTAAGGGGCGTGGGCACAGGGCTGATGGCAGCCTAATTCTCGGTGACGAATGAGAAGCGAAGGGCCGGGCATGTAGGCTCCCTGCCTCTCCATCTCTCCTTCTCCCTTGCAGACAACCAGCGGGGATGAGAGGCTCTACCCCTCGCCCACGTCCTACATTCATGAGAACTACCTGCAGCTTTTCGAGTTCGTGGGCAAGATGCTGGGGAAGGCCGTGTACGAGGTAGGCACAAGCAGGAGCATCGCACCCGGAGGAACGAGATGCTAGAAGTCCCAGGGACTTGGTGCACAGTGTCGTGGCCGGGCCCAGCCACATAAAGGCCCTGTCTTTAGGATGGAGCCCAAGAAAGAGGACAAGACCCAAGATTACTGGACAGAAATACTGGGTGCTTTCCACGTAGTATGTCATTTCCTCCTCCCACCAGTCTTGTGGCCTGACTGCTGCTGTGCCGGTGACCTCCCAGTGACAGAACTGAGACTTCTAGAAGTCACCTGTCCAGAGTTCTCAGTGCTAGTTAAGCGGTAGAACCCAAATTCAAACCCAGGCTGGCCTGGTCCAGTTGTCGGAGGGCAGCGTACTGTGGGGTGTGATAGTTGTGACATCTGTTTTCTGTAGTTATGGGAGTGAGTGCTTCAGGGCAAGCGACCGGCATCCCGGTGTTGCCTACAAACCAGAACAGGACAGCAGGACAGAGCCCACAGCTCCTGGTCGAGACTGGTCTTCCCCAGCTAGCCGTATGACCATGCAAGCACGTCCCTTTTCCTTCTGTAGGCCCTCGTTCTTGTCAGAGAAGGGGGGGGATAATAAAAGCCACGTTACTGGGTCACTGTAGATAGTAAATGAGCTAATACAGGTAAGACCCTTCGTGGTGCCTGGCTCATCGGTCCCGTGGAGTCAGGGCGGCTGGACTTGTGCAGGTTCCCGGTGAGGCCCACACAGCTCCCAAACCTTGTCCGCTGCGAGCCGAGCTGGGAGAACTCCTTCCCGGTGGCACTTGGTCCCCGCCCTAAGGGTCCTGCTCCACAGGCAGGAAGTAAAGCTGCAGCAGGAGCTTGTGGCCATCACAGTGGCCCCCAAAACTGCCTGAGCAGCCCTCACCGCTCACCCGGCACAAGCCCTAGGGAAGACAGGGTGCCCTCCAAAGGCAGAGCCGGTGGCCGGGGCAGATGGAGGGAGGGCGGGAGAGAGACCACGTGGGGGCGAGCGTAATTCTCTCTGTGTCCGTGGCCTCCGTCCCTGACCAGGGTGCGGTCAGATGCCCCATCTGCATCCCTGCCCAGGCTCCCTCAGGCTGGCCCCTGCCCTAGACTGGTTGGGGGTCCTGGGCTCCTTTTCTGTTTCCATATCTGCAAAATGGAGACTGTTTCTCAGTTGATTCCCATTTAGAAAAGAGATCCCATGAGGATGTACCTGGCCATATGCCACATTTCTCTTTTAAACATGTAGCTGTGATATGCCCAAAAGAGTTGGGCCAGCCAAGAAGCATGACTTCGTGGCTTGTGAATATGCTCCCCCGTTTTCTGGGCCCAGTGTCTGTCTCCTCCTTCTCCAGCAGTAACGACGCAGAGAGAAAGTAGGACATGCTGGGCCCAGTGTGAGGAGCAGAGTGCATTAACTCATGTAACCCTTGCAATCCTCTGGCACAGGCCATCATCCAGTCTGAGCCCCTGTCCCTTCCAAATCTCTCTGACCTGTGTACTTCTCTCCACCTAGAACAATCTGTCTGTTCTCCCCAGTGTTCTGCAGTGGTTTCCTTGCTGTATCCCTGCGTCCTGTCTTCCTTCTCTGGTCCATTCCCCACATCAAGTTCAAACCTGGCACTTCTCTGCCTAGAGCCCTCCTGGGGCTCCCTGCAGCCCTCCAGTAGAATTCAGATTCCAGGAGGCTCAGGAGACGACTCCTGACCTGGCCCCGATCCCTCGCCTCCCCTCCTTCGCACACTGTGCTGTGGCCAGAGAGCTCTGTGATCCGTCCCTGGGGCATGCCTGTGGGGCTCGTACGAGAGACCTTGTGCTCCTTTGGTCTAGCTTAGATGGGTCTTTCCCTGGGAGGCTTCCCCTGCCTTGTCTCCAAGTGAGAGCCAATGCTTTGCGTTCCTCTCCGCCCTGCTCGTTTAAACCGTAGAACTGGGAGGCTGTGCTGGTCCCCATTTACAGATGAGAGAGCAGCCAGGCAGCAGAGCAGCTGGGGTTGGATCCCTGGGCTGTGCAGCCCCGAAGCCTCTGCCCTTATCTGCGGTGCTGTGATGTCCCCAGGAGGCTCTGGGTGGTGTTGAAGGGTCGGGGGGTGCTGGTCTCCACGTGGAAAGTTTAGGAAGCGCCTAGCAATGTCCGTGGAGCCCTGGGAGCACCTCTGCAGCCCGAACCACCCCAACAAGGTCACTGAGATGGGATCCTGCATGGCAGATGGCAAGCTTCTGTCTCTCCTTTCGCAGGGCATTGTGGTGGACGTGCCCTTCGCGTCCTTCTTCCTGAGCCAGCTGCTCGGGCACCACCACAGCATCTTCTACAGCTCTGTGGACGAGCTTCCTTCGCTGGACTCGGAGTTCTATAAAAACCTCACTTCCATTAAGGTCAGTGTGGCATGGCGGAGGGCGTAGCTGCAGCCTGGTGTAAACTCAGTGCAGTGAAGGCCTCAGGGTTTTCGTGTGGTGGGAGGCGATTTCCTGCTCTGGTACGGGCACTCTAGCCACAGTGGCCCGTATCCCTTTGTGGGCACTTCTACGTCCTTCCTCACGGTGATGAGTAGCCTCCCCTGTGCTTCGGGCTGGGTGGCAGCCATAGTGGTCCTTCCCACGTAGTACCGTGTAGGAGGGGAAGTGTTAAAGCTTTTAAGGATATGGCCTTCCTGGTCCCAACTCTTGCCCCTTCTCTGTTACGTTAGCGTTACGATGGGGACATCGCTGACCTGGGCCTGACTCTGTCGTATGATGAGGACGTCATGGGTCAGGTAGGTTGGCCGAGCAATTCTTTGCCGCCCTCTGCTGGCTTCCTGGAACCTGCCCCACTCTTGGTGTTTTCCCCAGGAGGTCTACAAACCGAGGCTGGCTGTCCTCTGGTGCCTGGCTCCCTCGCCCATCCCCCTACTCCAGCCTCGCCAGCAAGGGGGGCGGTCCCCCTTCCATTCCCAGGTGACCTGGCCTTTGCCTGCTTGGCCCTTGGAGAGCTCCCCACAGAGACCCTGCTTTGCTTAGATCGCACTGTGGGTCATTCCTGATGGAAGCTCTAATTCCCCATTTGTAACATCGCTTTTCGTTGCCATGGTGACGATTAGCTGTCACACACGGAGGCTTGTGACTTGCGAGGGGAAGAAGCCACCCGAGAAGTGCCTCAAACAGAATGCAGTCCTTGCTCTCACTCGTCATAAAGAGCAGAACGGGAAGAAAAGACCCTTGACACTGTGGCAGCAGAGGAGTCTCCTCCCAGAGTTTTCTTTTTGGCTTTTCCCCGAAGTGCCCTCCGCGCCGTCCAGTGATTTCCCAGCAGACACCTGCGTGAGTGAGCCTCGGTGCACCTGTGTTCTGAGGGCCGCGGGAGAAACCAGACCTAGGGCTTCGTAGTGCAGAGCTGGCTCTTGGAGCCAAGCCTGCATCGCCTCCGAGAGGTCAGTCTCCCCGAGCCCTGCTTCTCTTATCTCACAAAAGTACCTTTCGTGAATGTGAGTCCCGGCTGGGGCCAGTGGGACGCCGTGAACATCTGAGGAGCCTGTGAGGGAGGGTCCTCCGCCTTCCCACAGAGCTGTTCTCCGAGGTTCTCCAAGTAGTAGCACATGGACAAGACGCTCCCTGGAGCCCTTTCTGGGAAACACCAGGCTGGGGGCTTGCCAAAGGCCCTTCCAGCTCAAAGTCCTCACGGTTGCCTCAAGGTGTGGTCAGCGGTGGGACTAGAGGCCACAGTCGCTCCTTTCTTCATCATCAGAGACCCAGGATATTCTATTAGTAGAATTTCTGCTAAAATTAGCTTTAAAATTATGCATTCTTTGATTTTTAGGTGACCCCCCCCCCAAAATGCCTGAAGTTGAGGAAAATACTTGATTCTATGGTTTTCAAATACAAAATCAGATTTTGGAGCCTTCCTCCTGAGAATTTTCTCTTCTGATGATAAAAATAATGCAAACTGCTTACCACAGATCCTGCTATAAGATGAGCACAGGACATGAAAAACCTGGTTACAGTGCCACTGCCAGGAGAGCGCCACTATTGTGTCATCCGTGTTTTCAGACTTTTCTCCCTGGGCACCTGTATAACTTATTTTTTTCCAGAAATGGTACCATACCATGCATGTTATTATGTAATCTTGTTTTCTCATCTTCTCAACAAATACACAGTTTCATCTTGTGTTTTTAATAGCCACACGATATTCCAGGGTATGGTTGTACCAACATTTATATAACTGTGCTCATAGTGCGAACACGGTCCTCTCTATGATGTCTTGACGCCTCAGTACAAACGTCTGCATGAGGAGCGGGTGAGAAGAAACCTTCCGTATTGATTGTGCGGGGTCTGCTTGTTGATCTTTAAGCCCTGGCTTCTTGTGAAAATGATTGTTCCCAAACACGTCCCATCTTACTGTGTCATTATTATGGACGTCGGTGTCGGGCCCTTTCATCTTCAGGAAGCCTTATTTCCCCGTTAGAATTCTCTCGAGTAATTGCTCCCCATCTTCTCCCCCAGCTTGTTTGCCATGAGCTGATTCCTGGAGGGAAGACCATTCCTGTTACAAATGAAAATAAGTGAGTATAGCAATTAGATTTTTAAGGTCAGCACTTGAAAAGACTTCATTCTGGCTCTCCGGTCTTACTTTGAGAATTTATTAAGATAGATTGAAGTAGAAAGAGGCCATAAATATCATAATGGAATTTACTGGTTACAGTTCATAGGCCAAAATTGTATTAAATTCGATTTGCAAAATAAGAATTGACAATTTATTTTTTGCAGTAGCACATCTAAGGTCAGAGCTGCCCAGGCCACGGTGTTCCTAAGAATTTAATGACGGCTCGAGATGCAGACAAATGGGTTCTGAGCTGCTCCGGCACGTAGTCCTGAACCCAGAGGGCACGGAGGCGGAAAGACACCTTGGAGGGGCAGATCATTTTGGAATGATAGCATGTGGCAGTTGTATAAAACGCTGTTCTTGAGAACACACAGTGATGAATTCAAATGCCACAGACAGGCCCTTAGACGTGGGGGGACTCGGAGGCCCGGCAGCTATTGTCACAGATAACAGGCTTTTAGAAATCTATCATAAATGTCACCCTCTTTGGTCCCTAGAAGCAAAACTCCTCAATGCACTGTCTCCACCCGCACTGTTCTCACCTAATTAAAACAGTAGAACCTGGCATGAGGAGTAGATACTGGCCCTTCTGTCAATGTATCAATCTTCTCCTGCCGCTAGGCTCAGCTGAGCAGCTGAACTGTTAATCTGAGCCTCACTCTCCCAGTGACAAGGGAGAGCTCAGTCCCACCTGGTGAGTCATTTGGATCAGAGGCGCGTTGCGGCCCGAGCAGCCTGGCCCTCTCGGGTCAGGTGGTGGGGTCAGTCTGCATGCTTGTGGAGCTTTTATTTAGACTGTCAGTGTGGGCAGGACAGGCCTGATTCTCCTCATGATTGAAAGACCCCAGTTTTGACTCCTGGCCACGGGGCATTAGTTAGACAACTGAGAAAAGAGCCAGGAGCTCAGGTTGGGAGGCGCTGCCCGGGGGTGTCAGAGAGCAGGGGCGCATCCTATTGCTCCCTGCCGTGGGCCTCTAACCATCCCTTCAGGGAGCTTCTGTGAGCTCATGCGTGTAAGATACCTTTCAGGACGTCTGGCTCAAAGGGGGGGCCTCCATAAATGAGAGCAGTGAACATGACCAGTGTCAGCGATGTGACATGCCCCATAGAGCCCACCACCCCCAGATCGGCCGTGTTTTGCCGGGCCTGGCACGGGGGTGATGGTGGGAGGGGCATGGATCACAGCCAGAGGCAGCGGGCCGACACAGCCCGTGCTGGAGTGAGACTCCTGTCCTGCCTGGACCTGTGTGGAAAGCCGCTTCACAAACTCTTACACGTTCTCAGCAAAAAAGCTCAGCATAAGGGCAAGGGGATTCGGTTCGGCAGACAGCCTTAAAAGGCCTGGAAACGCCAGTTCTGCCCTCCTTAGGGGTGATATTTGGTCTTGCACTTTCTGGTGGGCGTTAAATGGAGAAGTCCTCCAAAGTGCCCCTCTCTCTTTTGGTAAAATGGAACAATATCAGCAGCCTGCTTCGAAGCGTGCATGAAAGGGTTATCGATAATGGAAAAAGTCGTACTTAAGTGTCTCGATGCGCAAGTCTGCTGCTGGATAATTTTTTTAAATAGGCATGTTTTCAAGGTCAGAAATTCAGGTCTGAGCACTGTGGGGTAAAATTTTTATTTGGACTGTGCTTATTTGGGATTTGGGGAGTTGTACCTGGGCTGGGCTCAGGTTCTTTGCTAAGAAATCAGTCATGCTAGCAAGCCTGGATTTAACCTGTTCGGAAGGTTTGCATTGTATTACACAGTCGTAGATGAGGTCATTGTGCTCAGAAAAGCAGGCCCAGAAGACCATCTGCTTGGAACTGTTGTTAGTGCTCTGACCTCCCCAATGAACCTAAATGCAAGCTGGTCGCATTTGGTCACAGCGTTCTGCAGGCTTACTTTTCATGGCTTGGAGTCTTGGTCCAGATTAGCAAGCCTTTGATGGAGGTTTCATCATGAATCCATTTTTTCTCCATTTTAAAGCTTACTGGAGGATGGAATTCTCTCTTAATCAGATGAAATTAAATAAAAGTCCAAAAAGCACCGTTTGTACTGAGAAGGGCCCCCTCCTTACCTGGAAAATGTCTCACTTGGGTTCTTGGTATGGTGGGAGTTCCCCGATGTCTGACCCACTGGTTTTGGGGGAGGAGTGAATGAGGTAGCGCCCTTGAACGCATACACAGTGGCACAGTGGCACGTAGCACGCCATTCAGGAGGGCCAGCATCACCATCGTCATCGTTCTGGTGAAACGCCCCGGTACCATTGGTGTTTTTGTGAAGTGGTCCAGAAATGACTGGACTCATCTTTCAGCGCACTGGTAACAGCCCAGCCTGGCCTGTTAATTCCCGTTGTTTTTTCCCGTCGGCAACAGGATTAGCTACATCCATCTGATGGCGCATTTTCGGATGCACACGCAGATCAAAAACCAGACGGCTGCCCTCATTAGCGGATTCCGCTCCATTATCAAGCCCGAGTGGACCCGGATGTTCTCCACCCCTGAGCTACAGCGCCTCATCTCTGGTGACAATGCTGAGATTGATCTGGAAGATTTAAAGTAAGGAGCGAGTGGGGGAGGTGAAATCTTCTGGCCTCCTGAAGAGCAAGCTGCCCCCTTGCTGGGCTCCTTCTGTTTCAGGAGCCCACCTGCAAGTGTGCTCCTCCCTGATCACTGGGTGAATCGCTCTGGAACAAAAGCTCCTCCACTTGTCTGCCTAGGGACTAAGAAGTGGAAATAGAGACTAGGCAGGTGTCAGGACTGCTGGGCTCCCCAGAGTTCTGGGAAATGGCAGTGCAGGATCTCCCGTTAGCTTCTGCTTGGGAGTCACAGGGCCAGCTCTTGAGCTCCCCACCTGTTCAGCTTCCAGGGACATGGGTTATGAAGGCATGAACTTCTGCCTTTAAGAGAAGTCAGGGGCACCCAGGCCTGCCAGAGTTTGCTGTGCCACTTGGCTAAATCCCATCCCTGCCTGGGTCTGTAAGCGCCCATTGGAATGTGTGGCTGAGCCCATTTTCTGCATTGTTTTCAGGAAGCACACGGTGTACTATGGTGGCTTTCATGGAAGTCACAGGGTCATCATCTGGCTCTGGGATATTCTGGCCTCCGACTTCACACCCGACGAGAGAGCCATGTTTCTGAAGGTATTTTATATGTTACGTAGATGCGTGTTCATAGATATTCTCATAAACGTAGAGGCCATTTGATATAATAATTTATACTGAGAGGGGCGCCTGGGTAGTGCAGTCGTTAAGCGTCTGCCTTCGGCTCAGGGCGTGATCCCGGCGTTCCGGGATCGAGTCCCACATCGGGCTCCTCCGTTGGGAGCCGCTTCTTCCTCTCCCACTCCCCCTGCTGTGTTCCCTCTCTCGCTGGCTGTCTCTCTGTCACATAAATAAATAAAATCTTTTTAAAAAAAATAATTTATACTGAGAAAAAATGATCAAGATGACCTCCTATCATCAGCATATCCTCTCCCGTAGGCCCCCTACTTGGTAGGTCATGCAGTAACCAAACAGACTCGAGGCAGGGCCGAGTCACATGGGCCCAGGAGCTGCTGTGTACCCCTCTGCAGAGACAGGCCTGTGTGGGCTTGAGCTCATTGGGCTCAGCATTCTGTCTTCCCCTTCGTTGGTGCTGGCCTTGCTCACATCTCATTTCTTCCTTCCTTATAGAAGTAAATGGTATTTATTACCTTAAAATACAGACAAGCAATTTTTTTTGTTTTTTTATTTTTAAGTAATTTCTACACCCAAAGTAGGGCTCCAACTTACAGCCCCAAGATCAGGGGTCACGTGCTCCACCACTGAGCCAGCCGGGCGGCCCAGATAAGCGAACATTTGATCAGTCTCCATTCCTACTCTCCAGGGACTGCCTCTGTGTACCCTTTTTCTCAGTAGTGTGAAACAGGCAGTACCACACATACAATGTCTCGATAAAACACACGTGATTGAGTAGGCTTATAACAATGTGTATTTTTGCAAACAGAGTGGCTGACATTAACCGGTTCCCTTATATTGATGTTTTTAAAGTTGTAAATGTTCAAAACATTCCCCCCGATGCCACCGTGTTGTTTTCTGTTACTGACACTGGCAGAGTGTTTTATAGGACACTGGATGACATACACACTTGTCTGTGTGTTTGTTACATACTTATGTATTTTTATAAAGATAGAATCATCACTTTGCCACTCATTCTTCTATTTGATATTTTATCATGAGCACTTTGCCATTTTCTGAGGGTAAATTTAAGTGCCTTGAAATATTTTCCTTTAGAAATTTGGGTTTCTAGAATGGTCTCCAGTGACCTCAGTTGTTGAGGTAACATGAACAGTATCACCACCAGTTGAAATGACAACGGGTTTTCTTTCTCCTTGGTTTGTCATTCTGAGGAGAGTTCATTCCCATCAAGGAGGCCCCCACTCCTAGATGCAGAAATGCCCAGGTCATCCCTATAGGTTTTGAAGGACTTGGTGTAGGCAGGTAGACATAATCCCAGAAATTATTATTTTTTTTTAAGATTTATTTATTTATTTGACAAAAAAGACAGCCAACGAGAGAGGGAACACAAGCAGGGGGAGTGGGAGAGAAAGAAGCAGGCTCCCAGCAGAGCAGGGACCCCGACGTGGGGCTCGATCCCAGGACTCTGGGATCAGGCCCTGAGCCGAAGGTAGACGCTTAACGACTGAGCCACCCAGGCACCCCAATTCCAGAAATTCTTAAGAGAACCAATTCCATTTTTCCAGTAGCGCCTCTTATAGGCAAAACCCCCCCTGCCGGCCGGTAAAACCACTCCCCCTGCCTCTCCTAGAAAGACACTGGAGAGAGCCAGTATCTCCTGTGTGCAGTCTGTCCTACACAGCGGGCATGTTTATGTCTCTGGATAACCGCTCTCCAGACCTGCAGTTCCTGCACACAGGCCCCAGGGTCGGTGGGAGACACAACTGTTGTACAGGAGTGGGCCTGACTGTGCTTTCTTTAGCTGTGACGCTAGCAGATGGCAGCTTCCTGTGCCCTCTCTTCCTCCTCCTCCCCTCCCAGGGGGATGAAAGCAGCACTCCATCCATTGACCAGCCCCGTCTTGCAGTGCACAGCAGGTCTGAGCGGCCTGAATCGGGATAGGCACGGGCCCTTCTGGGTCTGTCTCCTCATCCTTAAAACGGAGCGAATCACACAGTTTCCGAGAGGAGCGATTAGGCGAGGCCGGGCCCCAGAGCACTCAGCACAGTGCTCAGTCCTGCTTTCTTAATAGGCACTGCTGCTATGTTTTGGTTGGTGGAAAATAAACTACTGGATAGTAACATCGATACTTGGTGTAAAAACGGCTTTTTGAAATGTGCCACACAAAAACTCTTTGGATGCCCTCAGGAATCTCACAGCCATTTAGAACACTGTTTCAGTGGTAATATTTATATTAAGACACAAACAGTCAGCTTGCCGTGGACTTTTGAAGCACAGCTTGGTGTTGTAAGTAGCAGGCCCGTACATCCCCTGGAGAAGGGAGAGCGTTTTAGCTGATGTTCACTACTGAGAGCGAATGGTTTCTTAGGACTTGCCCCTGCAGGTCTATCACTTGGATTTCTGAGTCGGTCCGATTCCTCTGTGCCCGCACGAGCTGGCACGTATGGGGAGATAACACAGGTGCCACCATCTGGAGGATGCAAGGAGTCCCAGGAGCGTAGCAAGGGAGCATGGCTGGCTGCCCAGAGGCCCCGTTCCCGGTGTCTGGGGCGTTGGTGTGGCCCTCAGCCTTGCTGGCGCCGGACGCCTGATTGTTGTCTGCATGCCGCGGGCAGATTCGTCTGTCAGAGGGGGCCCCCGGGAGCCAAGCTCCCAGAGACTGCTCTGTGACCCGGTGCCCCTGCACACCTTCCCCTGGCTGGCTAGGAAGCCGAGCAGGAAGCCAGGTGCGAGGGGAGTGGGGCCCTCTCCCGTGCCACACTTAGGGGGCATCACCCTCTCTCTCTGCCTGGTGTTCCCATGCGTGGTGTCTCTCTACGCAAGGGCCTGCGTGCCAGTCCCACTGAGATCAGTCCTGTGGTGGGGAGTTTGTGGTGTTCCCGAACTCTTCAGCTACACATTCTCCACCAGCTCCTGGGTTGATGTGCACAAGTGACTGCTCCCATCCACTGGTGTGCCTTCTGTGTGCTTGAGCCTTCGAGAGAGCACCCTTAAGAGAGATATGAGACGTGTACCAGTTCTTGGGCCAAATGCACGGTCTGCCACCGTCCTGTCATACCGTGACTGGAGAAAGCAAACAAGAGCAGCTCGCCTGCCCGGGCCCTGTTGCTGAGGGAACGAGAGCCCCACTCTGTCCCCTCAACCTGCTTTGTGTTGCAGTTCGTGACCAGCTGCTCCAGGCCCCCGCTCCTGGGATTCGCCTACCTCAAGCCTCCCTTCTCCATCCGCTGTGTTGAAGTGTCAGATGACCAGGTACCGCAGCGGGGGGAGAGGCGGCCGCTCTTGTGGGGTTTGCTGTGCCCGCCGGGTGGAGCCTTCATGCGCTCTGTGTCCGCGGGGCAGGCAGCGCGGCTCCTGGGAGCCAGGTGAGAAGGTTCCACAGCCCTCCAGCCCGGAGAGCAGCCTCAGACTCGGGCTGCTCTGGGGCCTCAGCTCTCTCGGAGCTCCCTGTCTCTTGACTCCCTCGGGAAGGGTATCTGCGGCGGTTTTAGTAGCTGTGGCCTGGCAGGGACTCCGGGTGTGAGAGGCGGTGTGGGAGGTGGGTGAGGACCCCGGCTTAGGAATGGGGCAGGCGCTCGTGTGCTGGCCCTCCATGTCTGGCAAGCCGCTGCTTTTCCTCGTCTGTAAGGGAGAACAAATGCCTCGGGTTATCACCCTGTGTGGAAGGGGTGCTCGAATAGTAGCCACTATTCAGTGTCTCAGCCCTTCTCTCCCGCCTGCACAAACCCAGCGGCCTCTGAGCGTAGCTGCCTCTGCAGTCTGGCCTCCACATCCCCGTGACACTAGACGACCCTCAGTCCCCTTAAGGAAGGCTGCCCCGTGTTACCACGCGCTGGTGGGAGGAGATGGGTTTTTGTACCTGAAGTATGTTTACAGTAATCTGGTGCTGCTTCTGTGCGCTCAGCACTCGGGGCCGGGTGTCACCCATTCGGGGGCTGGCCTCGGGCAGCAGTGCAGTCTCACTGGCCTGGCCGTTCTGCTCAGCCCTGAGGGCTAGCCAGGTCCTCTCCTGGGTCGCCTGCTCCGTCACCCACCAGGCTTCCTCGCTGGGTGCCTCCCAACCGAGGCTTGGTGTGTGCTTTCAGGACACGGGGGACACCCTGGGCAGTGTCCTCCGGGGCTTCTTCACCATCCGCAAGCGGGAGCCGGGCGGCCGTCTGCCCACCTCCTCCACCTGCTTCAACCTGCTCAAGCTGCCCAACTACAGCAAGAAGAGCGTCCTCCGGGAGAAGCTGCGCTACGCCATCAGCATGAACACGGGCTTCGAGCTCTCCTAGCTCCCGCTCCCGCCACCTGCCCTGGCCGACTCCTGGGATCCCAGGGACCTCCAGCTCCAGGGGACAGGGTCGCCCTAGGAGTGGGTGACCGACAAGCCGGGTGACCTCTCACTCTCTATAGCCATGAGACTCCCCTGTGGCCTCAACTACTTGGGACACACATGACAACTCAGTAGCATTCTCCAGGTGACACTGATGGGAAGGGTGTTGAGAATAAATCTCCAGGTTCTGCCAGTGCCGGTCCTTTTCTCCTACTTTCCAGGGCTTGAAGCCCAGGCCTGTGATCACAGAGGGCCTTCTCCTTTTGATAGTTTGGGATTTTGGTGAGTCTTTTCTCTCCTTAACTTTCTGAGTGAGCTGTGCATGAACAAGTCCCAGGAACTCCAAGAGTCCAGAGCGGTTTTCACAATACGGTTCTGAGTGCACAAAGCCCACTACGGGTGAGACACTCCTTCCGTTTCTGAAAACTCTTTACTCAGGTAAGGCCTTGCCAAGCCTCTATGCACTCGACAAAGTCTCTGCCTCCACCCCGTCCACAGCGGCCTCTCTGCAGACAGCCAGGCCCACTTGCTCCCCGGGGAAGCAGAGGTGCCTGCCAGGAAGGCTGGGGAGCCCAGGAAGTTCAGGGTGCTGCCCCCACCTTGAAACCATGCATTCCACATGGCAGCAGTGCCCCTCCCCCAGTCTCGCCTTGGATGCTCTGAGGCCCCAGCAGGCCGAGCAACCAGGACGCCCCCACTGGCTTGATCCCGTCTCATGCGTTCACATTGTCATCCTGGCTTTGGGAGAAAAATCCTATTGGCCCTTAAGAGCAGCTCCGTTTCCAGAGGGTGCTGGCTGTTCCCCAAAGCCTGCTGATTCCTAAGGGGGCAGCTGCCTTCCCACTGCTTGTTTGCCTCCTTGTTGTCTAGTAAGGAACAAACACTAGCCGAGTTACCCAGCCTATTGGGGCCGTGGCTTCCACGCATTGATGGTAAAATCCCAAGAAACTTGCCTCAGCACGGGGAACTGGGAGCCCTTCGCACTGATGGAAGTTGAAAAGGCTGAGGAAACTCTGGGTTGGGTTTTTTTGGTTTTTGTTTTTTTTACTTCGTTTTCTCTTCCAACCCATTGTGCTCCTCTGCCCTCATTCTTCCCGCTTATCATGAGAACTTTATTCTAGATCCAGGGAATTGAGACAAAGGCCGTGTCCATGGTCTGTGTTGACAGCCATCCACCCTCGCCCCCCTCGTCAAGCTCCATATGCATCCCCACCACCAAGATCGAAGCCAGGAGCTCCTGGTCCCTCCTCTACTCTGTGCAGCCGGCTGAGGGCTTGCAGCTTTCTACCGAGTCAGCAGAGCACCTTCTGGCAAAAACCTTCGTGCTGGCGGCTAAGCGGGCAAGGCTTGTCTCCATGGCCTGCCTCAGAGGGTTGCAGCTAGGTGCCGTGTCCTGCCCGGGCCCAAGCCTCGCTCCGTTAGAGCCCCTGGGCTTCTGGAAAAGAGTTCGTGCTTTACTTTGATGGAAAGATAGCAAGGAATTTAAAGACAGACAGTAATTTATTATTGTTTAAGATTTGTTAGTAAACTCTGATTCTATGAATTTGTCACTTTAAACATGCAACTCCTTTGAAGACTTCCTCTGAACGTGTGTGTGCGTGAGAGCGTGTGCGTGTGCACATGTGCGTGTGTGTACGCGGAGCAGGTTTGTACATTGTTGCTGGGGCCCAAATGACTGTCCGCCCGCACAGAGACGTTCGATCCCATCTTGACTCTGATTATCTGAGAATCCGCTGGTGTGGGGCTGGGGAGAGAGTGGTTTCTAAGCACCAACACCAACTTTATTTGTTCTTTTGACGAGGGGGGGTGGTTTGTAATTTCATTTAAATTGTTCTCTTTAATAGTTGGAAATATTGCACTATCGAAAACACTGAGTCTGTACTTACATGGCTGGTGTTCCTTGACACCTCAGTGGCTCTTGATGGCTCTAAAAAGTTGTGGGGGCTTTTTTCGTTTCCTAGATAACCTAGGGATTAAAACGTGATCAGAGGCTTTATTAAATTTGTACTTCGGCACATGATGGCTGTGTTCTGCTTTTTATCGGAGGAAGGAGCGCATTAGGACCACGTGCCTGGGTAGCTCACGAGGGGGCACCTGGAGCTTAAAGGGCACGTATGCTCCCGCAGTGGAAAGACGACTGAGGAGAACACAGCAGACACCCAAGCCTCACCCGTGAAGCAGCGTTAGTAGCGCTTGACAGCGTTCCATCTGCTCCCAGTTCCGTTTCGAGAGGTAGCACGTTTCAGATAAAGCTCAGCTCACCTTCAGCACCGCCCAGGCCCTGGTCCCTCTCCCCCCCATTCCAGAGGCAGCCATCGTGCCGGATTACGTGTTTTACACAGTAACATACAAGCGTAGATGTGTGTTCATTGAAAACCATCCACGTAACTCACAGCATCTGAAGGCAAATTTTACAGCTACATGTGTGCGGCTTTCCTCCCTGAGGACTGTACCTGCAGGACACACAGCCCTGTGTCATTCTGTTCAGCCCACGATCACGCTCAGCAGAAAACCCATCTCAAACCGGCCTGTTTTTCCAGCTCCTCAGGTGGCTTTTCCCCTCATCTGCGGCGGCTGCGGCCTCCTGTGAGCTCTCGCCGCCTCCTCTGGCCTGGAGCCCCTGGAGGGTCGGAGCAGGAGGCTGACCCGTTGAAATCCAGGAACTCAGGACAGAGGCCTTGAAAGCCTGACGGCCCTTTTATGACAGAATGCCTGGGCACCCAAGAGGAATTGGTGTGTGCCGGGTTTTCTCACGTGGAGCATTCATACCGCCGAAGGAAAAGAACCCACCTCCCCGGATATGTCGGTAGCATCCAGTGAGACACTCCTACCTAGAAATCCAAAGCCTCGTTCTGTGACATTTTGGCCTTTATACGTTATCACGGCAAAGAGAAAGTTCTTAAAACTAGGAAAAACAAGTGGGTTTTTTAAAAATTTATTTAAATGAAGACAATTTTAGTACACTGACAGAACTTACAAGTGCCTACGGATACTGAGGCGGAACTGCTCTCCCCCGTGTTTCTGACTGTGGCAAAGCCATCAGCCTGTCTTTGTCCTGTTGACTTAGCAGAGGTCATTGCTGCTAACGGTGTGTGGCGGGGTTGTGGACAGACCTGTTATCTCTAAGGTTGGTTCATCTGTGGATCCAGGCCTCACTTAGGCCTCAGACTTACTTCCCGGAAACTTCGTAGGTCGATAGGAGCAGCTGAAGAACCGTGGTTTGTGTGGTGCACTTTTTCAGGAAGCCGAGCGAGGGCTCAGGACCACAGAAATGCATGTGAACCTTCCCTGGCCCGGTGCCGGGATCGGCCTGTGCCTCCTGAGAATCTCGGTGCCCACTTCAGGGGGCGGGGGATTACGTGAAGCAACATGTGGCCTGCACCACACTCAGTTCCTGGCACCAAGTCAGCATCAGACGTTAGTCCTCCTCCTCCATTTGCTCACCCTGCACTAGAAGAAAACAGAGCTGCCTGTGGCCTGTCCATCACGCCCTGGCCCAACTTCTAGTAGCTTCTGCTGCTACCGACAGTCACAGCAGGGCAGTGAGAAATCCTATGGCCAAGTCTTGTCCACGGTCTCCCAGTGGAACTTCTGCAGAATGGCGGGGAGCCACACTCCCTCCTCCACGCTGCCTGTGGGGAATCGGCCGAGGTGTTTCCAGGCTTGCGTGGCCTCCAGCCACCTCACACTCCCACGCTCCCACTCACGGAGTCCCAGTAGGGATCCGCGGGTCTCTCCCATCTTCAGAGTCAGGATGAAGTCGCTTGCTCATCAATATTTTTTTACAAGCTCGTGCTTGCATCACGACTGACTCTGGAGCCTAAGCTCTCAGGGCTCTGAGGGCCCTGGACAGAGCAGGTTTGGAGCCTCTGGAACTGGGTTCGCATCCCAGTGCTGCAGCTCACTGGCTGCGAGGCTGGGGACGGGGCCCCTGGCATCTCTGGGCTTTATCTCGCTCTTCCATACAACAGGGGTGGCAGCAGCCAGCATGCAGTGTGGCCTGAAGAGCCCCATCCTGTGCCAGGCCCTCTGTGGATGGTGATTCGTGGCTGGTCTGTCGCCATTATTTTATTCCGGAGACCTAACTCACGTTCTCTCTGGAATTATCTTTATCTTTCAGACTCCTTGCAAGGAGGCATCCATAGGTATTAGGACATCCCAAGGAGCGTCTGCTGGGCTTCACCCTCTGTCTCGGGTTTTTGCCTCCTCTGCCTGAGCCCTCGCCATGTCCTGAGCTCCCAGCACACACTTCGGCCCAGCCTCTCCCCACAACCTGGAACCAGCGGCCACATTCCCTTCTTGGTTTTCCCAGCCCGTGGCAGTTGGGTGGTCTCTGGGCCACAGGGAGACTCAGAAACTTGGGAAGACCACAATGAGATCTGTGTCATTTTCCAGACCCTCGAGACAGCCAGACAGAAAACCCAGTGACACCAGGAGACACCCCACGGAAGATGTGACCCGCTGCTCTGATCCCAAAGAAGGCTGCAGAGGAAATCAAAATCTGAGCTTCCCAAATGTCCACATGCCCAGGGGTCACCGGGGTGATCCTGACGCAGCAGGTCTGGGGGCACCCAGGGTCCTGAATTCTTGACGGCTTGGCGTGGTACCACCCACCACACTCAGGAGTCTGCCAGGGCCCAGCGTTCAGGCAGGTGGGGTAAGACCCTGAACTGGGCATCAAAATCTGGTTCAGGTCAGGCGAGTGACTCTGGACAAGTTTCCAACTCCCCAAATTTTCTTTTCTCATCAGTAAAATCACCTCTAATACTAATAACCCTCCTGGTTACCTCACAGGCAGCTTGGGGCGGTGGGGTCACACAGACCTGGGCGCCAAGCCCAGCCCCGCCTCTCACTGGCTGCAGGAGCTTTGACCACCTCTCCCAGCCTCGCTATTTCATCTGAAAAACGGGCGTGAGTCACACCCTAAAATGTGTCTCCATCGTACTGGGACAAGTAGTGCTTCCGAGTCAAAAGAGGGGTCATCTGTGTTTAGGGAGAATGGGGCCATAAAGGATGTGTTCCTTTGTTTTCACCTAGAAAGAGGGTTTGTACTTTGGAGGCAAGAAGGGAGGCATTTGGGACAGAGGAAGCAGCCAGACCAAAGGTGAGGTGGTGAGTAATAGGAGACACATCCCATCTCTCACTGAGCGTAGGAACAAGGGCACCCTACAACTAGTGGTCGTCCCCCAGTCCTTCGCCGTGAGCAAAGCACTGCACTCCGCCTTCTGCACAAGTTCTTCGCGTTGTCGACCCTGGGTAGTCCATTCTGCAGATGAGGCTGGAAGTTCAGAGAGGTGGATTCACTGGCATGAGACCACACAGCTAGAAAGCACCCAAGGTAGGATTCAGCCCTGGGTCCCTGTGATGACAGAGGGCCCCCTTCTACCCCCACTAGCTTGGCCTCCGCAGAGAACAATCTGCTGGACATCCCGTGCGCTGGGAGCGATAGTGTGGGAGAGCTGGGGAGGGTTAGAAGTCATTGGGTGCAAGCAGAGACTGAGGGGGCTGTGGGAGAGGGGCCCCCAAGCGGGGGGAGGGGAGCCTGAAGTTGAAGGCAAAGAGACGGGTGGGGGGCGGCATGTGACAGTGACGCTTTGTCTAGGGACTCTGTGCCAGCAAGGGAGCATCACCCTGTGTGGGGCGGTGAGGGTCTGCCGTGCAACCCGGATGGCCTTGTCACCATCACAGATGATGCTCAAGGGACCCAGCAGTTGGGTGTCCCAGCCAGGAGCCAGCCCAGGTAGCCAGACTGCCAGGGAGCTCAGGCTTGCCTCTTTTCATCCAAAAATAGACACAAGGCTGCGCCAGGTGCTGGAGGCACAGCCAGGAAGAATGCGGACACCCCTGTCCTACAGAGCTTGCTATCAGGTTGGCGGAAGAGGCAAAGCTAACCCAAGAAAGAGATGCCTGAGCACATAGTGTGATCACTGCCCCCAGTGCCACACTGTTAGGATGGCCACTTCACAGCTAGGCAAACTGAGATTCAGAGACGACAAGACCCTTGACCAAGGCCCTAGAGTCTGTCAGTGGCAGAGCCAAGATTTCGAACCCTGCTTTGTCGTGCACTCCAAAGCCCTGACCAAAGTTTGAGCAGGCAGAAGAGGAGTGGGAGAGCCTTCTGGACAATGGGATCAAGATTGAGCAAAGCCCTGAGCTGTTCTGTCCCTTTCTGCATCTGGTGCTCATTCCCGTCCCATCTCCCCTTGAGGGGACTGCTGGAAACAGAATTGCACCCGCTTTGCAGATAAGGCCCTATAACATTTTTAAGGACTTGCTGAGGACCCCAGAGCTCTCGTCTCCCCAAGTCCTGGCAAAACCGGGAGAGGTGACAGTCTCCGGAACAGCACCGTCCCCAGCGACAGAGGTAAGAGGCTGAGTAGGATTGGGGGTGTACCTGAGCGAAAGGGGACCTGCTCTGCCGCTACGCTGCCTCTCCCCCCCCACCCAAGTTCCCCAAGCAGAGGCAGCTGCAGGAGTTTCGGGACCCACCCCCACCACTTCCTTAGCTCATCGCTCTGATCCCAACAAGCTGAGCCCCTCTCCTCACCAGGTGAGCCGGAGACCCAGAGGGGACAAAGTCAATGCCCAGAGCAACTCCTTCGTGCATCTGGGACCATGATCCATTTGGGACGGTGGTGTCTTCTCTAGGAAGGCCTTGCCCCTCAGCCCTCGAACCATCTTAATAATGACGATGAACTTGCCACGGCTTCCACAGCAATGGCCAGAGTTCCTTGGTCTTCCTTCTGGGTTGGCTGAAATAGGGGCCCCTGATGAATAAGCTGCGTGGCTTATCCCGGCCAGTTCACACTGTGAAACTGCAAGTGGGAAACTACCCACCTCCAGCCACCACGGGAATGGTTTCCATCAGCTAGGGTTCTGCCTTATGGAGAACGAGAAGGGATTTATTGGCAGGTTTTGAGGATGGGAGAACCAGAGGTGAGCCAGAGCGGGAGGCAGGGCGGCTCAGAGTCTTAGAGAACAGACGGCAGCAGAGCCTCCTTGGGACTCGGCAGGAATGGCTCAGCCGAACAGGAGCCCACTCTCGTTCAGATCATGCCAATCTTCAGGGAAAGAGAAAAGATGGAAGAAGGCACTGATGTCATTCTTTCATGTATCCATTCAGTAAATGTTGTCAGGCACCTGCTGTGTGCCAAGCACTAACTAAGCTCTAGGATACAGTCAATTTGGGAGAGACAGACACCAGTAGGAAACCCATAAGATCATTTCTGCTGTGTCGAAAACAAGACAGAGACACCCCCCCCCATGGAAATTGTATCCCATTGGGAAAAGTAAATCCCCAAAAGGAAATTGAGGCATGGCTATGAAGAGAAGAGGGATTGGATGAAGGGTCCCCAAACATAGCAAATACCCACAAGAGGGCTCCTGCCACTTTTAGGACTTCAAAAGCCTGCTCTGGTGCCCAGGGCGGTGGCAAGGATTCGGGTTCTGGAAGTAGATTGGACTTCATATCTGGTGCCGGCCACATCCTTACCATGACCTGGGCAAGTCACCAAACCTTCGCAAGCCTGCAAAATGAGGATAATAATTCTTCCCACGTAGGGTTGAGGTCACATGAGGTCAGGATGCCCCACACCTGGCGTATAATGAGCACTCAGTTTACTTCCCAGACCAAATACTTGCTCACGCCCTGGGTGTGGGGGGTGGGGACGCATGTATGCAAGGCGGGTCACCAAGCCAGGTCCTTGAGGTTGGGGGCTATGCCTGCTGACCCTCCAGCATTTCCCGTTACAGCTTTATTCTTTTAAGTTAGATTGTTGAGTTTAGATTTTTCTTCTTTGTTAGATTTTTTTTTTTTCCAGTAGTCTCTACACCCAGTGTGGGTTGTGAACTCACAACCCTGAGATCAAGAGTTGTATACTCTACCAACTGAGCCAGCTGGGCACCCCTACAGCTTTAACATCGTTCCTTCTTTCCTCCTTCTATATAAGATTTACTAAGGTACCTAACTACAGAACTGCCCCTGCTTCCTTGAACGACCCCCAAAGTGTCCAACACATGCTGAAGAAATCCTCCTGAAACACCCCACGTTTCCCCAGGGTGTGTGTGCTCTCTTGTTGCAACAGGACAATCTGACGTTGTTCAACTACAGGTGCACTCTTCGGGGTCTTCAGTGGGAGAGCATTGTAAACCATGAACTCGAAATTGTCCCCCTAAAGAAACAGTTTGCCTCCACTAAATGCAGCACTGCAGGGAGGGCAGCTGGACCTGGTGCCTAGCACAGCGGGAAGCAGCCCCACAGGGAACTGAGAGAAGAAACAGCCAAAGGGATATGGCTTCCTGGACACCTGCCTGCTGACAGGAGGGGGTGGGGAGGGACGATTGTGGCAGAGCTTGGGGGTCGGCTGGCTGCTGGGAGGTGTCACACTATTTCTCACTGGTTTTAATCTTCACTTTGCGTGCTTTAATGTGAAATGTAATTACAGATTCTGAATTATGGTGGCGAGCTCATCAGGGCTGACTCATCAATTAGTCAGATTTATACGCATGTGGTTCTCGAATATCTATGACTCTGATGTGTCACCTCAAAGCTCTAAGAAATCTGTCCTGCCAGTTCACTCTCTTGGGGGAATGGCAGGGTCGAGAGAGCCACTTTTAGGGCCGGCTTGTAGGGACAGTCTGACCACTCTGAGACCACACATGCCTCTGAAGTCCACACTCTGAAATCTGTGAGGGTGTTGGCCTAGGAACCAGAAGTGTCAAATGCACAGCTTTTGTTCCGCTACCTCCATTGGAAACCATGCGAGGCATCACTGATGGATTACCAACACCTTCTGCTGAATCTGGACCCAGCCTGAGGCTCCTCAACATAGCCTTCCAGGTAGCCCCTACCAATCACCTGGCATTGGCACTTCCTTCCCACCCCTGGGATCAGCCCTTCCAAGTCTCCGAAGAACATAATCGGGAAAGGAAGCTGGATTTGACACAGAAGGCCTGGGGTGAGTGGTTTTGCCCGTTGCTGACTGTGGCACATTGGACTCCTCACGCTACCTGCTGGGGTGCCAGTTTGTCCAGGTGAAGGTAGGGCGATAATCCACGGTGAAAATCCATAGAAGGTAATCACTGGGAATGTCCTTTGTCTACTCTCAAAGCCCACACAAGCTAAAGATGCAGCAACGAACAGAGGAGAAAGAAGGATGCCAACACCCCCAGCATCCTGTGACAAGTGGGCGTGATTACCCTCCGGGGGCAATCCTCCGTGGGGCCGTGATCGGCTTTCTTCCCTCCTCTGTTGCCCTAGACTAGAAGCCAAGCATCCACGTTCAGACCACACGGGAGCTGCGCTCCACGCAGCCAGCTGGCTCCGACAGAACGACCAGGCGCATATTCTCCAGCCTTCTAGACTTTGGAGGGGCCCCGTGGCTTTGGCTGCCAGAGGGCAGCCTCCCCTGACTCCAAACATCCCAGGAGAGGCAGATGATTTATGACAGGCATGGCAAACGATTGCCAGTTTCTTCTGTCTTTTGCTCTCATGTTTATTATACAAGTAAGCCTCTGTCAAATCCAACCCAAATACATTGTTAAAAAAAGAAAAAAGAAAAAAAGTTGGAAAATCCAGACAAACAAAAGTGAAATTTAAAACCACCCATAATCCCGTGATTTTGAGGCATTATTAACACATGGAACATAGCCTTGCATATTTTTTTCCTGGTGTATATGCACACACCTATTTCTTTTTCAGGAATTAGGCCGTTCAATACTATGCTGTTGTATAACTTGGGTTTGATTATTGTTGTTGTTTTTCACTTAAAAGATGGTGAACATTTTTCCATAGTAATAAATATATAGACACCATCCATTTCAGTAGTTTTGTGTTTCTTAGAGCCCCTTATTGTTCAGTATTTTCCTTATTTGACAATTAGCTCCCTATTTTTGGGCACGGCTTCCAGTTTTTCACTGTAATGAGCAGCTCTGCTGTGAAAAAAATCCTGCTGGCTCCAGCAACGTATCTGTTTCCTTTGGAGAAATTCTCAGACACGGAATCGCCGGCCCTAAGGATGCACATTTCTAGGACTTCTGTATACACTGCCAAATTGCCCTCCTGCAAGGTCGTACCTAGCTCTGATTCCCCCCCCCCCAGCAGTGGAGAGTCCCCACTTCTCTGTCCCCGCTGATGCCTGCGGGTGGAGAGCCACAGGCTCAGAACTCTCTCCAGCTGCCGGGTCCTGCGGCCGGACCCCTGAGGGTCCTCAGAATCAAGTTTTTGCTCTCCCACCTGGCAACCTGAAGTCGGCCCGAGAGAGTCCATGGCCGGGAGGGGGCAGGGTCCTGGTGCCACCTGGTGCGGCCACCCGCAGAACCTGACCCCCTTTTTTTCCGTGTACGCACCCCAATGCCTTTTCTTGAGGCGGGCTGCCCACACCTTGTGACGAGACGGCGAGCTTTTGAGCTATCATCAACCTTATTTTCCTCTACAGCTCCTACGGAGTTAACAGATGTACACACGTCTGAGGCAGTCATGCGGCAAGAGACTTTGGGGCCAATCCTTCCCGTTTTGACAGTGTGTAATCGAGGTGAAGCCATAAATTTTATAAACAAGAATAAACGACGCTTAGCAACATATGTCTGCTCGACCCTTCCAAGGTGATCGTAAATAAAGGCACCTGCTTGCTGGGGGAGCGACGTGGGCGCTACAGATGGCCGGCAATGGGGACCGAAGGGTCTGTGCCTGGGGAGCATCTGGTGGGGGACAGGTCACCCTGCCACCCCCAGGTCCTGAGTCAGCTGGATGCCTTTCTGCCATTTATTCAATCATTTCTCCAGGCTGTCTTTGCCCTAAGCCCCCCCGCCCCCCAAACTGCTGCCTGCTTCTCGCCCTTCCCCAGAGATGTCGCCTGTAGCTGGGGCAATAGGGTCCCCTCCCCCAGGGTTTACGATACCCTCTTCTCCTCCCCTCCCCTTCTTCACTGTCAATTGCGGCCTCGTCACCACTGTCCCAAGATGGCCTCCCCACGGGAATCTGAATACTGGGGTTCTTGTCCCAGCTCCACTGCTGCCCACAGGGAGACCTCAGGCAGCGTGAGTCACTGTGGAGAGGTAAGAGCATGCTAGAGGTAGACAGATCGAAGTTCGAATCCAAGTTTGGCCTCTTACTTGCTGCATCCCACCGGAAAGTGCTCTCTCCCTGTGCCTCAGTTTCTGTGTCTGTATCTGGAACAAAGCTGGTATCTACCTGAGGGGCCGTGGCGGGGGAGTGCGTGCTAAATGCACACGCAAGTTGCTCTCCTATTGCTCAATAGAGTATTCCTCATATTGCTCAAGAAAAGCTCAATAAATGTCAGCCATTTATTAGGATATCAGCATAACCATCACATCACCCCAGCAGATCCTGTGTGATTCTGGGCAAGCGACCTCACCTCTCCGGGCCTCATTGTCCTTACCTGTGAAATGGGGAGAATACATGCACAGACGTCAGTGGGTTCTGAGAAAGACACATCAGGGTACACCTGAGCACGTAGCTGAGTGTTGAGTAAAGGTTAGTCGTGGTGTTGAAGGGCGTAGGGCCCTGATATCAAGCCTAGCTCCACCTCCTAGAGCCGTGTGACCTTGAGAAAGCCACTTGTCCAAGCCGGGCTGGTTTTTCACCTGTACTTTGGAGATGACAGTGATGTTAACAGTACCACCTTCGTGGGCTCTTGGAAGAGTTAAGTGAACTATTGCATGTAAGGTGCTTAGCAAGATGCCTAGACACAATCACTACTCGATTTGTGGTCATTATTAATATTTACTTCTAAATTCTCCCTTGGCCTTAGTTTTCCCATCTGTAAAATGGGAGCAGTGATCTCTGATATCCCTTCCAGCTCTCATTGCTCTGTCACTGAGTACTTGGGCATGGTGTCCCTGGAGCCAGGGCCCCTGGTCTAACTGGGACCAGCCACCCCCCCCCGAGGCCACCTGTGTCCCCCAGCCTCGGCAAGTCCAGACCAACCGGGGGCACTGCTTAGTGGTCTTCTGAGCTTCACCCAGGCCTGACCTACTTGAAAGTGCTTTGAAAAGGAGAAGACATAACTCAACAATAGCTACATTTTTTTTCCTTGAGCTGCTCCATGTGCCAAACCTGTGGGCTTATTCCCCGAACCCTTGGAAGCTGAATCATCAGCCCCAGTCATAAAGGATAAAGACTGAGGCTCAGCAAGGTCAAACAATTTACTGGAGGTGGCTCAGCCAGGAAGTGGCAGGGCTGGAACTTGAATTCAAGTCATAACAACGACTATAAAAACAGTTAACTTGCGGCGCCTGGGTGGCTCAGTCACTTGAGCGTCCAACTCCTGATTTAGGCTCAGATGGAGATTTCAGGGTCGTGAGATCAAACCCCACATTGGGCTATGCACTCAGCTTGGAGTCTGGTTGAGGATTCTCTCTCCTCTCCCTCCGCCCCTCCCACTCGTGCTCGCTCTCTCTCTCTCTCTCTCTCTCAGATAAATAAATCAATCTTAAAAACAAAACAAAACAACGGCTTGCTGGGGGCCATGCTAAGTCCTTAAAAAAAAGAGATTATTTATTTTAGAAAAAGAGAAAGCTTGGGGGTGGGACGGGTAGGGGCAGAGGGAAAGAGAATCTCAAGCAGTCTCCACACTGAGCACGGAGCCCAGCACAGGGCTCAATCTCACGACCCTGAGATCATGACCTGAGCCAAAACCAAGAGTCAGACGCATAACCGCCTGAGCTACCCAGGTGCCCCTAAGTCCTTATAATACTGCCTTATTGAACTCTCTTCGTGGCCTCTATCTACGGGGTAGATAATATTGTCCTTCCTATTTCACAGATGAAGAAGCAAGCCTGAGAAAGATGGAGTGACCCGCCCAGAATCATGAATCCAGCTAAGAAGTTTCAGAGCTGGTCTGGAACCTGAGTCTGCCTAGGCTGATGCCCAGCTGTGTGTCTCACTGCTGTTCACGGCCCTCCACGGTCTCGAGCATCAGAGGCCATCCAGTGGCCTCCCCGGCCAGCCCCCAGTGCTGCTGCTTATAACTGCGACGCTGGGGTTCTGTGAACTCCAGAAGCGGCTGCTGGAGCAGGCAGCCTGAGAGTCGGGTTGGCTCCAAGAGCGGGCTGCAGTGGTTAAAGTGGGGATTCTTACTTGGAGCTTCCGTGGACTTCCTGAAATTGTATGCGTCCCGTGAACACGTGCGTGTACATGTGTCTCGGGAGAGTGTGCATGTAGCCTCCATCAGCAGTGTCTCAAGTGTCTGATTCTGTGGAGTGGGAGAGAACACAAGGGACATCCCCCAAGGCCTCAGGTGTCCCCAACCTGGCTGTCCCCTGCCTCTGCTCGGGCTCAAGCATGGCCTTCCACAAGGGGCTCCCAGAGAAGGAGATTGCACACCTAGTCGGGCTACAAAGGTGAGTCCTCTCAGTAAGCAAGACTGGGCCAGCCTGGGTCCAGTATTGCCCGGGAGACTGCCGCGCCAGGGCGAAGGGAGGGAGGGATGAGCCACAAATCCTTCCAGGTACTGATTTATGTAGCATTCATGCGAAATTTATTATACAAGGAATTTTATTCAATTAAACTTGAAGTGCGTCTGGATTCTTAAAGGTTCAGTAGTGATAACTGGGAGAGAGCAATCATAAAACTGGATGGGCTGTCGGAGGAAGGTGTCGGGGAGGAGGCAAGGGTGACATTGCAGCTGATGGGGGATTCGGAACCGGGACGTTTGTCATTGGGATGTGTTACAAGTTCGGGCTGAGAAAATTACTCGGTGAGAAATGCACATTAACAATAGCCAGGAGATATCAGTTAAGGGAAACTAGGTTGAGAAATGAGACAGCAGAATCTATTAGCGTCTGACATTGTTTTCTGCGGCCCAGGTCGTGATTAAAACGGCTGTCAAGGGGTAGCGGAGGGGGAGTCTGCAAGGCCCTGTCCTGGGCCCACACCTTGGTGCTGACTCCCTGAGACAAGGAAGGGGCTTCCCCGAGCCTCGGTTTTCTCCCCTGCACGGAGTGGCTGTTTCGGGGTTGCTGTGAGCTTTGAATGAGAATGATGTCTGTGGCGCCCCAGGATCGGGGCCCGGCACATGGTTTAAACCCCTCCCTGGTGCCGGCTGGCGTGATGATTCTGTGCGGTTCTCTCCGATGTACTATCCAACCACCAGCTGCTCTCTGCAGGGGTACTAAACGTGTCCCCAAAAGCCGGGTGGGGCTACGGGGAGGCAGGGGAGCCAGTATAGGGGAGTGCCCAAACCCCCAGGAATCAAGATAAATACAATTTTCATGTGATATTTTTAAAAATCAAAATTATGCAAAAGACCTATGATCCACGAAGAATCCCAAGTTTTTAATTTTTATTTTTAACTACTCTCTGCCCAACATGGGGCTCGAACTTATGACCCCGCGATCAAGAATCACACGCTCCTCCAACTGAGCCAGCCAGGCGCCCTGAGATGTCACAATTTTAAGTTAAAGCAGCCCACTCTCTCTCTTTCCCAACCCTGCACTAGTGTGCAAGGGGGCTGGCACTTGTGAGCATTGACAGCGGCGTGCAGGCAGCGCGGGCTTCGTACCCATCGTGTTTCGCTGGTGGAGCTCTGCATCCGCGGTTCCCGCTAGCTCCAGGCTCGCGAGGCCGTTTCGGCGAGCGCGAGGGGCGCGCAGATCCCTGGGCTTCAGGCTCCGCTGTGGCTTCGTACGGCGCCGCAGAGGAGCTCCCGTCCGCACTGGTCCGTCCTCTGGGCCCGCAGAGTGGCCCTTCTCTGCCTTCCCGGGCTGCCAACACAGGAGGCCCCTCCAGCGGCGCCACGTCGGCCGCGCACCTGCGCCGTCGCTGGGGGAATGTTTGCCGCCGGAGCGACGAGGCCGAGGCAGGGCCTGGGGACCCCGAGAGAACGTCAGGCCCACACGGACCCCTCCCAGCAAGGGCTGCTGGGGCCGGGAGCTGGCAGTAGGCCAACTGCTTTGTTTCGAAGCCTCACTTGCTGCTGTATCTCCTCAAAGAGCTTCTCTCGTCCTTCGTAGGGCGTCTGACCCTGGCCGGAGGCGTGGGGTTGTCGTTGCAGTACCTACGTCCTGCTTCTTCAGGAAGATCTGGAGGGGCGGGCGGAACTGAGTGAGCGGAGTCGGTCCCCGCGAGCTCGTGGAGCGAGCCCCTGCCCGGCCCCGCCTGAGCGCCGAGCCTCTCCTGACACGCCGGTGCTTTCAGTGGGTTCAGCTCCGCTCGCCAGCACCGAGCGGCTGCCGCGTACCAGACCTGGCGCTGACCCCTGGGGGAGCTTCCACCGCGGCCTCGCCTCCCGGGCTGAGCCAAGGGGCCCAGCAGGATGCGACGTACCTGTTCCTTCGGCCGGACTAGCAGGCACAGTGGTGAGGATGAGAGCCAAAGTCGGCACGTGACTGGCCGTTTTAGCGCTCGCGGAGCCACTGGGAAGGAGGACAGCCAGGGTGACCAGGCTCCCCCAGCCGAGCTGGTGCCTGGCGCTGAGCAGGGGCTCGGGGAGTGAGTGATTGCCCAACTGAGTTCACCTTGCGTCTCGGCCCTGACAGTTCGCAAAAGCCTGCCCTTCCGGACTCATTTCCTGCAATTAGCAGCGTGCAGCCTTCACACTCTCAGGGCCGCCTCCGTGCCCTGCATAAATAGCCCCTTCCCAAGGACACAGCTGGCACTGACAGCATTGTTTCGTGGGGGGGGGGGCGTTGGGGGGGGCCAGGGGTGACGAGAGAAATAAAATACAGCCGTGGCATGGATCTCAGAGGCTGAAAGCAGCAGAGAAAGAAGTTCTCCTCTGAGCAGTGCTGTTCCTCTCACCAGGGTCTCTGCCCCTAGTCCCTCAGCTCCCTGAGGAAGGAAGGCTCCCCTCCAGGAGGGGGTGGCCCTCTGGGCTGCACTCCTGCCACACACACCGGCATACCTCGAGTGTCTGCGGCTGTCCTTCCCCCCCAACATAGGCAGGGATGGTGGCTCAGAGGTGACCAAACTTCCAAATCCTGTCTGCCTTTATAAACGGGACACTTACAGCCCCTGTGGCACAGCTAAATCACAGTTCCGTCTCCAAGGGCCTCTGGTACCGTTCCAAATCCTTACGCCACCTGAGCTGGCAGTGGAAGGGCTCTCTCAACGAACACACGCACGTGTGCACACACACGCACACAGCTCAAGCTTTGCCCACTTTTATTTTTCTTCTGTGGCTCTTCCTTGCAGTAATCACTTTACCTTATTTTCTGCAATACTGAATTCATTCATTCCCGCTTCCTCTACGACCCGTGACAGCCTAGAAGAGCGGGCAGGAGTGTCGTCCAGCCCCCCTGGCTGAGATCTTCAGGAATCAGGACAGGAAGGACAAACTCTTCATCTCCGAGGGGTCTACAGATCTCTGCCTTTGCATTATTTCCACAGGCCTCGGGCTCAGTCCGATGGGTCATTTTTCTTGTATATTTTTTCCTGATTCCCCTCTTTCATGGCCATGTATCTGGCTAACGTGAAGAGATAGTCGCTGAGTCTGGAGGGGCAGAGAGAAGTAAACGGGATGACTTGAAATGAGAGATCAATGCTAACTGGGTCCTTCCCATATTAGCCTTCAAGGAGGAAATATAAATCACACGCCCTAGGAGCACTGGGCAGGACAGCGGGTGCTCAGCCAACTTGGGCGTGATGGATGGCCCTGCAGGCCAGCTTCTGTACTCCGGCACCAGGGCTGGGGCGGCTCCTGCTGGACGAGGCCGCTACTCCCACCCGACCTCACAGGGCTGATGGCTTTGGGCCCCACCCTGGACTGGTTTCTGCACCTTCCAGTGAGCAGGATTGAGACACCCCAAACTGAGACACCCAGCCTGCCCTTAGGGTGCCTGCAGTGAGTTCAGGAAGCCGCCCACCTCTCAACCGTCCCCCACTTTTCCTTGTCTTCATGCCGCGCACTAACCACCACCCTCCACCTCTCCCGGGCCCAATCCTACTGTCTGGGGCCGGCTCCATGCCAGGTCCTGCTGGAACCTTTTCTGACCCACGCCCCCACTGGGATCAAGGCCCCTCCTCCTAATGCTTGCCTGTCTCTCTGGGAGTAGGGGTTGGGAGCAGTGGAAGAGATTCTGCTCTGGGCATCCCCCATTCCTGGGGGGTGGTGACATACTTGTTTCTCATCTGCTCAGTGCGGCCTTCCTTGCCGAGGGGATGAATTGGCTCAGCCCACACACTACACAACTATAATGTCCCTCAAAGGTCGCTGCTGCGACAATGAACGGAACCTCCCTCATTCTCTTCGGGCCTACCCACCTCCCAGGAAGACTGGAGCTGGTCAGGTCATATCCCAGTGGGAAGAGTGACCACAGCGAGGGGCCAGACCCTGGCTGTGAAGTCACTTTCTGGACACCCAGGACAGCTCCCAGAGGCCCCTGGGTTCTCAGCCTACCCCCGGGCCCTGACCTTGCCCACACTGGGACTACCTGAGCCCAGGCTGAAACAGAATCCAGCGGATCCTTCTCTGGGCCGGCCCAGCTCACTGGGTCCTGTGCGGGGGCCCTGGGCTCAGATGGCCCTGAGCTGGCTTGGTCAGGCTGTCTCTTCTCAGTTCACATGGTCTTGGGGCCTTGCAGGGAGGAGCTGAGAGATCCCTGCCTGAGCTCCCCGGTCCCTCAAACCTGAAAGTGGGCCCCTTGCTTCACACCGTCCATTTGTTTTAATGTTTTGTGTCGCTGGTTTTTATCATAGGCTCTCCCCAACGAGACCTTCACCTCCCCAGGGACGGTGCCTGCCTTGTTCTCAGCGGCATCCCTGTGGCTGGCTCAGCACCGGGCATGCCGCAGACCCTGTGTGAGTATGAAATGAATGAAAGAGTGTGTGGGGCCCCTTGCCTTATTGTTACTTCCCACAATGGGCCTAGTTTTTCAGAGGCCTGAGACTCTCCCAATTCCCTCTGAGTACCTGTTTAAGAACTTGGCCACGTTAGCATCCGTCTCACCCATCTGGACGAGAGGAACCACGCTGGAAGGAGAGGAAACACTATCACGTACATCCCAGGACCCTGGCTCCAGGGGCCCCAGGGCTGCATCCCACACCAGCACATCCAGAGCCCGCAGCAGCTCCTTGCCGGTCTGGGTGCAGACATCCCAGACAGTGGACTGCTGTCTGCTGAGCAGCTCTGATGTGGCAGGCCCTTGTTAGGCCCCTCCTGCCTGTCCCCCCTGCCGCAGAACCCTTGCTGCCCCCAAACTACGGCTCTGGATTTGTGGCCCCTGCCCAAGGGGCTTTTTCATCCCACAGACACGTGTCCACCTCCCTGTCTCGTGCCCTGAGGACCCATCCTCCACTCGACTAAGCCCCACTGCTGGGCCTTTGGCTTTCTCCAACTTTTTGCTACGAGCATTGTCAAGGTGGATGGTTTTGTATAAATGGTGACTTTTTTCTTTTGAGGCCAGAGCTCTGTTACCCAGGATCTCTTTGGCAAACCACTTGGACCCAAGAGCCTTTCATGAGAGATGAAACCTTTACGATGTGGGGCTGTGGACAGAGCTCAGGTTTGGACTCTGCTGGGGACCAGGTGGCTGACCTCCCTGGCCAGGATGTCCCCTCTCTGAGCTCCAATTTCCTGACTCCTGTATACTGGGGGCCACCACCCCCTCTGCCAAGGCAATCGTAAGGCAGCAACGAAATAAGGAATAGGAAGTGCCCAGCACAGCCCTGCCGATCGTATCAAAGTGCTGCTTTACTTCCATTTCTCTGGAAGGCTGGGTGGCAGCTGGTCTCTGAGTGGTGCAAATGCAGGCTTTGCAGTGAGCTCTTTTGAAGTTTCTCTGAAAAGGCTGTCAGGAGCTTTTGGGGGCCCCTCCTCTCCCTGACTCTGCATTAGAGGTGTTGGTGAAGCGGCTGGCTTCCCCCCTGGACCCCCCACAGCCATGGGGGCTCCTCTGGGCCCTTCTCTACCCAGCAGCCAGCAGGGTCCCTTCATGCCACCCCACGACCTAAAACCCATCCATGGCTTCCTGTGGCTCTGAGGACAGAGGAAGACCCCTCTGCGCCTACAAGGCTCTGCCCGGCCCCTGGCCTCGTCGTGCTCCACACCCTCTCACCCTGGATCCAGACACTCGGCCTCCTTTGTGTCCACTCAGTGCACGGGCACCTGTGCCCTTGCTGTCCCCTCGCCCTGCACACTGTCCCACCCCGCCCCCCAAGCCTTCAACTCCTGGCTCACACAGCGTGCCTGGGAGAGACCCTCCTGAGGTGTGGGGTCCTCCCTTCACCTCAGCCCAGCTCCGACCGCCCCGCTTACACTGACCCCCAGGGATGCAGAGCCAGGGTACGGGGAGGGAGAGTGTCACCAAATATCCTTTTGACTTTCATGCCACGTGAGTGGTGGAATTATCAATAACCAGCTAAACCCACCAGGGCCGCCTCCTGGCCTCCTGCCCTGTTCACCCGTAACCTCTTGTTTCTCTGTAAGCTCTGTTCTTGATATGGTGACATCATCTGTCATTCGTCTGCTCCTAGGTCACTGTCTCCCCTCCGTAACGCAGGGCTTTGAGGACAGAGACCTGGTCTGGCTGGTGTCCACCTGGTATGGTGAAGGGGCAGGTGAAGGTCTGTCGATGGCTGGCTGGACAGCACAGAGCCGACCCCCCTGGGCCTGCCTGCTGCTCTGACCGGGCCCCCCACCCTCTCCCTTAGCCCCCTCACCGTCTCTCTGCTCGGCGGCACACAGCCCGACAGAAGTGCAGCACGGAGCTGCTCTTGCCTCCAGACTGAAAGGAGAAAGTGGGTGTTGGCTGGAGCACGGGAAGTGGGGGAGAAATGGGAGGGGGTGGGACAGGTGTGCCCATGGCAGACAGATGGGCCAACAGATACAGAGGGCCCTGCACCCCAACGGGCAGTGTTCTGCTTCCAGGGGCCCTGCAGGGGCGCACCCGCTGGGCAACCCCCGCCAAAGGCAAAGTGGGCAGGGGTGGGGAGAGACTGGTGAGGGTCTGGAGGGGACTTGGGAGGCTGGGGGACAGCTTCTGTCACCAGCAAAAATTGAAGAGAGAACTCAGTCAATGCCTGTGTGTTTCTGTGAATACATCTGGCCTGCAGCCACCCCTGGTTGAGACCACTCGGTACCTACTGGCAGAATAAAAGCCGTGAGCGGGGGGAGCTGGCTGGAATACTTGTCGATCCACTGCTCCAGCTCCAGAATGGGCCCTGCCTCGAATGTGGCATGCCCTGAGGGGTGGAGAAGCAAAAGGACACAGCCATGAGACCCATGGCCCACCAGACCAAGGAAACCGCCCGTGTCCCTTCTGCCCAGGTGCTCTGCAAACCCCTCCTACTGGCTCAGGAGGTCCTTCCTTCTTGGGGTCTAGGGACCAGGCTGCCAGGGGACCCAGGTGACACCCAGGACAGAGCCCCAACCCCTTGGGCCCAAGCCCTTCCCGGGGCCCTCCAAGCACAGAGAGATTACTTAAGTGAGCTTCCCTGGCCGAGGAGCGCGGTGTGGCCAGGGCAGAGCCGACATCCTGCAGCGAGCACTGGATCTGGGGAAGCACAGAAGGCGAGAATGAAGATCCATTCCCGCGAGCTGAGCAGAGATGACGGGACTCCACGTGCAGAGATGCCACCTGACGCCAGCAAGGCGCGCAGGGGCTGGCCTGACGGGGCCTATCCAAAGTTAACTTTAATTAGCCGGCATTTGGAGGCTAATGGATTAACAAAGTCTGCTAAATCTTCAGCACATCTGCCTCAGACGCCAGCTCTGTTGAGAGGGGGCCTGGGTCCGTCAGGGATATCTGGGTTACACTGACGACAAGCGCCCAGTGACGGCCCAGTGATGAGTATCTTCTCACCCCGTCCTCATCTCCCTTGTGCCTGGGCCCCGTGAGGTTTTTCTCTTTTTCCCTCAACTGATAGCTTTGGTTTTCTGACCTAAAACAGGTGGGCCAAGACACCAAACGTGACGGTGCTTTCTAAATAAAGGACAAGTACCTGGGAGAACGTGGTCAGCCCCTGCATGACAAAGGCCGACAGGCGCCTGTGCCAGTCACACCCACAAACACCACCGCTGACCCTGCGCCTAGCCAGGGTCCACTCGAGCTTGCATGGGGGGCCGTGGGGTGGGTGGGGGTCTGTGACCACTGTGACAGCATGCCAGGAGCAGC
The DNA here is from genome assembly GCF_002007445.2 of Ailuropoda melanoleuca. NCBI lineage: Eukaryota > Metazoa > Chordata > Mammalia > Carnivora > Ursidae > Ailuropoda > Ailuropoda melanoleuca. Next base: position 17,537,827 of record NC_048229.1, read on the forward strand.
ACACAGTGGAGGACAGCAGAAGCTTCCCACCCAGCAGTGGACCGGAACCCTCCCTGGGCTGCCACTTGGGTGAGTTACTCGAGCTGGGGCTTCGGAGGGAGGCAGAGTAACAACACCGCCCCGGCGGCTAGCCCCTGCGGCATCGGCCCCCAGGACTGGAGGGAGCTGGCGCCACTTAGGGAATTGGACCTCAGCTCTGCTGGTTCCCGGCTGGGGAGCCTTGGGCAAATGGCCCTTTCAGAGTCTCAGTTTGGCCCCATGCCACGTGGACGTTGACCGCCAGCTCACGGGCTTCTGTGAGGACAGCAGTGCATGGGTGGCCTGGTGTTCTTCCAGAGGCCCAGCTAGCAGGGCCCTGGTGGGGCTCCCGGGTGAAAAAGTCACGGTCTGCACCCTCGGGGGGCCCAGGCCAGTAGGGAGACTGACGGATCAGACCATTTGACACCGTGGTGCCCGCTGGAGGCCAGGTGGCCAGCCCGGGCCCCAGAGGAGGTGATGTCGAAGCTGTGACCCAGAGGACAGGGACCTAAAGCACAGGTAGGCTCATCACATCACTGGCCCCTCTCCCCAGCCTTTTCCCTCTGTAAACTCTGCTCAGAGATAAGCACATCATCTAGAAATGACCGTGGTGGATATGAAGTTCTCCGTCATGAGGCTGCAAACCATCCCCCAACACACAGAACGTGCCTCATTCACAGAATGTTCCGGCAGTTGAAGCCTCCCATCCTTCTGCAGCCCCCTCACTGCCCTGTCTGCTCCCAGGAGCCTAAGTGGGCTCCGGCCTGGCCTGGAGGACTGAAGCGAGCCGAGGGTCGATCCGGCAGGGAGCAGCTTCCAGTCTCAGGTCAACCTGTAGACTGTAACCTTGTCCTGTGCGTTCTAGGGGCATGCCTGTCTCCACTGTTGAAGTCCGGTCTATGGGTCAGAGCCTTCTAATGACCATAAAGTCCCCTGGCTGAGGGCTTACTGAAGCTGGCCTTCTCAGCTTTCTCCACCCAGGGGCTGTTGACGTTCAGGCCCAAGCCATTCTCTGTTGCGGGGGCCTGTCCTGTGCACCCCAGGATGTTAGCTGTATCCCTGGCCTCTGCCACCTAGATGCCAGTAGCGCCCCGCCTCCGCCTGTAACAACGAAAAATAACACCAGGCATTGCCGAGCGTCCCCTGGGGGCGCAGAATCGCCCTGGGTCAAGTCCACTGCACTTTACATTTCCCCCTCCTGGTGCTATCCTCACCACTCGCCTGGGAGGGAGGATGATGTGTTTCCCCATCTGGCAGGTGGAGAAACTGAGGCTCCCAGAGAAAGAGGCTTACTAGCCCCAGGTGGCACAGAGAGGAAGAGATGGTCAGATGGCAAACGCAGTGACGGCCACCTGGCCACACAGATAAGTATCCCAGCGTGGGGCGAGACACTGCTACTCACTTTCCGAAGCTCTTCAGCAAATGGGTGGCCTTTTTCTGCGATGAATTCCAAAGCAAACCTACGAGGAAAAAGAAAAGAATATAATGTCCTGGGCATAAGGCAGCAAGCTGGCCGGTGGCAGGTCAGTTAGCTAACACAGCTCTGACACACACGGTTTTGTTTCTCTTGCTGACGAGAACGTCAGGACCTTTCGTTTGGTTAGGGGGTGTTTGTTGCTCAAAATGCCTTTTCTTATACTCGTTACTAATCCAGTCAATACTTCCGTTTTCAGTGGCCCCTCTGCCCGGTCCAGGCAGCTCAGCACGAGCACAAGGGACACGGGCTCTGTTCGGCACGAGAGGGAGATGTGGGTCAGGAATCACGTGACTGAATGTGAAGGTGCACCCTGAGGTCAGGGTTTTGGAGGAGCGGGCGGGAGTCCTGGAAACTTTGGCCTTGGCTATGGTTCAGGGAGGGCTTCCTGGAGCAAGCGGTGCAGGACGCGGGACTTTGAAGGCTGAGGAGGAGTTCCCTGGTAAGGCAGGTGAGACGGGCAAAGCCAAGCACCTCCGGTGCAGGTCAGGACCCCGGCCCCTGCCTCCCTCCAAACGCTGCTCCCTCTCTCTGCACCAGGCAGGGTGCTGGCAGGAAAGAGTCAGCAGTACATTCACAGGGTTCCTAGACGAAAGGCTGGCAGAGGGACTACGAACAGAGCGTGAGAAGAGTTCTGGAAACTGACAATGGATGGCAAAGATTAGCGAAAGCAGGGGCCTGAAGGGGCAAGGAAGGGTCGAAGGCGCTACCACCCCAGGAGAACCGGAACCTCAGGGGGGCCACCGCCAGGAGCCAAGCAGCCAGCTGGATGAGAGTCACTGGGGTACAGGGGCAGAAATGCTCCCACATCTGTCCCCACCAATGTCCCATCCCCTGCTGGTGCTTCCATTGGCTGGACCCGCCCGGAAGCCAGAGGACGAGGGGGCTAGGGGCGAAATCGTCACTACGTGCTGCAGGCCACCTCCTGGGCATACCAGTGAAGACGAGGGTGGAGAACAGCTTCAAAAGGGCCAATGAAGGACCACCAGCACACCTTCGTAACCCATCTCACAGTCAGAACTAAACAACCGTGTCATTTGTCTTCTAGTGTGGGACAACTCTGCATGCCAGACACCGTCCGCTCTGAGCACAGCAGCATCCTCCCTCCTGGCACAAAGTAGGTGCCCAGGAATGTCGTCACTGAGGATGTCCCGAGACGCAGGCGAGGTGTCGGCCCCTCCTCGGTGCTGCTCCATCAGCCCCCACCGCCTGCAGACGTCCCTCTAGCTAGTGTGTCTGCTCCCCAGCCCCTCGGACCGTGGGCTCCACGGAGCACGTGAGCTGTGGCGCTCTGCTGAGCCGTGCCTGGCACGTGGAGGTGTCCCCGGTCTCCTGCCCGCACGGACTGGGGACGATGGCTGGTTGATGTGCTCATCCTAACAGCAGGTGCGCACCTCACCTCCCTTCCCCTCTGCCTACTTCATCTTGTGTCTGTCTCTCCCTCCCGCCTTCACACACAGGCCAAAGCGTCTGTCTTCTGTCCTCTGCTGGCAGGGCCCCTGCACCTCCATTACCCGTCCTGAGTATCTCACCTGGTCAGGCCCATTACTGAGAAGCATACGCGCCTGAAGGGCGGGGGAGCCGGGGATGGAGGGCGAGGCAGCTTCACGTGGCGTGGGACGGATGCCAGGCAGGAGCAGGCAGGGCAGGGAGGGAAAGGAGCCTGCAGCCCAGGAGCCTTGTGGAACTGACCACACGCCCGAGCTGCCAGGCCGAGGCGGGGTCCTCGAGGGTTGGCAGCCCGAGGGACCAGCCAGCACTCTCGAGCGCTTCACGTGAATTCCACTGACTGATGCCAATTCAAACTCAACCTCAAGGCCTACCCCGTCTGCCTTACCCAATGGCTGAACTCAATTCATCTGTGGTTCCCACGGCTTCAAACACTTGGTCATCTTTAGGTCTCCTTTCTCCAGTGAAGGTGCTAGAAAACCCTGTGAAAAAATGTTTAGCCACTCAAATACAGATTTTTTTTCTTTTCCTGATATGCTCTTTTTAAAAAACTTTCCACCTGGGGTATAACATATACACAGAAAGTGTTTAAATCGTAAGTGTACAAGTTGGGGGGCCTGGGTGACTCAGTCGGTTAAGCGTTGGACTTTGGCTCAGGTCATGATCTCAGGGTCCTGGGCTCAAGCCCCGCGTCAGGCTTCCCGCTCAGCATGGAGTCTGCTTGAAATTCTCTCTCTCCCTCTGCCCTTCCCCCCGCTCGGGCTCTTTCTCTCAAATACATAAAATCTTTTAAAAAAAAAAAATTAAGTGCACATGTTGAGGAACCGCCACTACCTGAATACACCTGTGATCAGCGCCCAGATTAACAACTAGAATATGATCAGCGTCCCTGAAGCCCCCACGTACCCCCTTTCGGTTGCTACTGCTAAGTAGCAACTCCCCTCACTTCTTTCCTGACGCGCTTCTATTTCAAGCCTCAAAATCATGGACTAACCATCCTGCTGAAGAAATAAGATGCAGAGGTACATATTATGTGTACAAGATAATTGTATGTCACATAAAATCGAAGTCCTCTGTATCTCTGCCAGTTTGCCGCCGTTCTCCCCTAACCACGGAGAAAGAGCAGACGTGCTCCCCACAGCCAGGAGCGGGCCTGGCGCTCACAGGTGGGCTGTGGAGCTCTCCTGCTGGAACTCGAATGAGTTCACAGGACACCATCTGATGGCCCACTCTGACTGTGACACATCAAGACCAAAACAAGAGCCTCCATAATCACGTCTGAGCCCAGAACACCGTCCAAACTGGGGCAATGACCGAACACCCCCATTTTCTGGCTAAGGCGAGGGACTGCTGCTCCTTTATCAATTATAGCTTTAGCCTCCCTTTGTCTCTCCCACCTTGTAGCTAAAAGTGATTTAAGAAACCCAACCATAGAATTAGCCCTGCTTCCTTTTTTTTTTTTAAGATTTTATTTATTTATTTGACGGAGTGAGAGAGATAGCGAGAGAGGGAACATAAGCAGGGGGAGTGAGAGAGGAAGAAGCAGGCTCCCAGCGGAGGAGCCCGATGTGGGGCTCGATCCCAGGACTCCGGGATCACGCCCTGAGCCAAAGGCAGACGCTTAATGACTGAGCCACCCAGGCGCACCAGAATTAGTCCTGCTTCCTGACAGCATCCAATCCAGAGCGAAAGCCCCACTTCCTGGAACTCTCCCCCAGTGACCTAACAGAAGCCCAGTCCTATAATGAGTCCTTTCCAGCATCTTCTCATTGAGCCCACAGTGTGCCACGTAAGGAGTTAACTGACCCAACTTGACTATATTGTCCTTAGGGGTCTCCGATGGAGGGCATCAACACTACCTTCTGTTTGTTGTCCCAATGCACATTTTCTTTCCTTTTTATTTTTTTATTGTGGTAACATACGTCACGTAAAACTTGCCGTTTTAACCATTTCTAAGAGTACAGTTCGGTGGCATTAAGTACTTCCCATACATCCTATGCATGTCATTTGTCCTTTTACTACATAAATAGAGACCCCCCCCCAAATACACATACACTAGTGATGTGCACAGTTTTAAACTTCAGAAAATGGGTCACACTGACACATTCTTCCACATCTCACTTTTTTTCTGTATGTTATGTTCTGGTACTCTTTATTTTTTTTTAAAGATTTTATTTATTTGTCAGAGAAAGAGCACGCACAAGCAGGGGGAGCGGCAGACAGAAGGAGAAGCAGGCTCCCCACTGAGCAAGGGACCCGACACAGGACTCAATCCCAGGACCCTGAGATCATGACCTGAGCCGAAGGCAGACAGACGCTTAACCAACTGAGCCACCCAGGCGTGCTGTTCTGGTATTGTTTAAATAATCAAAGTAATATATGCTCATTACAAAAATAATAGGATAGAATAAAAGTATGTGCCATAAACAATGAAAACCCTTGTGTTCATTCCCCTCTCTCAAAACTCACTCGCTCTCCCAGGTAATACTCCAAGATGTAAGCTTTCGGAGTATTCTATGCCTATCTGAACACATATATACATACACATATAATACACACGGTTTTATCCAAGGGGATTTCAATTACATGGATTGTTCTGCAACTGACTTTTATCACTTAATATATCTTAGGCATCTGGGGCGCCTGGATGGCTCAGGCAGTTAAGTGTCCAGCTCAGGTCATGATCCCAGGGTTGTACGATTGAGCTCAGCACTGGGCTCTGCACTCAGTGAGGAGTCTGCTTGAGATTCTCTCTCCCTCTGCCTGCCCCTCCTCCCACTCAGGCATGTGTTCTCTCTCTCAAATAAATAAATCTTTAAAATATATATGTATTTTTAAAACATACGTATATATGTATGTATATATCTTAGGCATCTTTCATTTCACATCACATTTGATGATATTTATTGAGATCCATTACATAATTTTTAATGACTTCGAACGATCTGGCAGAACTTTCAGATGGAGGTGACTATCTTTTTCTTTCTTTTTTTTTTTTTTTGCATGTTTCACTCGCCCCCTACCTTTGTCTCCTGTTTTGGTGTATATCTTGGGGATCTTGGGTGTCTTCAAGGAAGACTGTGGCCTGAAGAGAAATAGACATCAAGATGTGGTGAGTGGGGATGGCTTACCCAGTATGACACCTCCCTCAGTGGGTCACAACTTGCTGCTTGTAGCCTCAGAGGCAGCATTCACCCCTCCTCTGCTGGCATCTCTGCTGACAATTCCCTTCCTTTCTTCCTAGTTCAGCCCTTTGTGGGTAAGCTCTGTGTCTTGCCCACATCCATATCTGCGGAGTAGCTCATGCTCGATAAATACTCACGGAAAGAGTTTACTGGTGACTTTCCATAGTCTCTGCACTGTGCTAACTGGATTGCTGGCATTATCTCCTGGAATCACCCCTGTAATCTTTCCACCTATGGCCTTCATTTTACTGTTGAGAAAACTGCAGCTCACAGGATGAGCCTTGCCTTCCCAGGTCACCCAGGAAGGAAGACATAGGCCTGGGATTCATGCCCAAGACTACCTTACTCCCCCCAAACTCTTACCTCCACCCTTACTTCTACCCACCCAAACTCTTTTTTTTTTTTTAAAAGATTTTATTTATTTATTCAACAGAGATAGAGACAGCCAGTGAGAGAGGGAACACAAGCAGGGGGAGTGGGAGAGGAAGAAGCAGGCTCATAGCAGAAGAGCCTGATGTGGCTCGATCCCATAACGCCGGGATCACGCCCTGAGCCGAAGGCAGATGCTTAACCGCTGTGCCACCCAGGCGCCCCTACCCACCCAAACTCTTATCCTCTATTCCACCCAGTCCTGGCTTCTCGGAGAGAAAGCAATCTGGGCCACTTCCAATTCTGTGAAGCTCCGGGTATACTGGGGAATGAGGAACTGCTACAACGGAGTCGGATTCTGGCAGTTTCAAATTGCAACATAACAACTTTAATACAAGCTTTGACACTAAAACATGGCATTAGGAAGTTATTCAAAACGTTCGATTACTGGATCTATGAAATATATCGATCCATTATTAATTCATGGTTCTGAGGTCCAGGAATGGGGTGCAAGTTAAGAGTCTATGACGACAGCCATCTTCAGATCGTGTGGGTGTATCTCTGCGTCTTAAGGTATAAATTGCATTGGAGATAGGTCAAAATCTGAACTGAGGCCCCGCCCGTGAGGCCAGGCAAGATGGCCCTCCTGGCCCCCGTGGGATCTGCCCTGCCATGACGCCTGACAGCTGGGCTTCCTTCGGACTTGCGCAAAGAAATCTTGGTCTCTGGCTTCCACGGTGCCCACGTGGCCACGTGACCGCTCAGGCCTAAGAGAGGACGTCACCCGGCGGTTGCTGCGGTGACCTCACAGCGATGTGACGTCACCATGGCGACGACACCACAGTTCACAGCAGGTATCCGCGTTACCCTCCCAGCCAGGCACTTACCCGTCCCCGTCTTTCACGCCCGGGGGGCGGTGGCTCTGGAAACGGGGACACAGTAGCCAACCGGCGCCGACACTCCGGCGCAGGCCGAGGCGGCCTCCCACGCCCCACACAGCCATGCGCCGGGCAACTCGACCGAAGCTGACCCCGTCAGGCTGCCGTCCAGGTCCCGGGGTGACTCCACCTACCTCCGGCCGCGCCACCGCTCAGCCACCATTTTCCATTGGTCCGTGGCTCTCGCCCCAAGGCGGGACGCTCCCAGGGGCCTGCTTCCCATTGGTTCACTGAAGGGGCGGGGAAACCCGTGACAACTTGGTTGCAACACCTATTGGCCAAGGTTCAAGCCAACTGGTAAAGGGTTGCCCAGCTCGCGCGTTCTGATTGGCGGAGAGGTAGGACGGGGGCTCTCGGGGACTCGGTCCGGTACCGCTCCGGCTTCTGCTCTCCGGGCGGGCGGAGGCAGGTGAGAACTTAGGGTCTTCCGGCCGGGTGGCGCGAGGTTTGAGGCTGAGACCCCAGGACGACCTCGGGCCGGGCTCCCGGCTTCTTGGCTCAGTGCCTTCGACTCTGGGAATCCGTCTTGAGCGGTCGGTGAGCTCGAATCTGAAGTGATTTGGAGCTTTGGACCAGCAGTAGGTTTCCCGGTTCCGAGCCTCAGTTACCCCCTAAGAAACGGGATCACGCTAGTACTTGGCTTGTTGTGGGGCTCGTGTCTTATATTAAGGTAATGCACGTGAGGCCTTAAATGGTCGGTAATTCTGCAGAGTTTATAAAAAAAATCTAAACCGCGCACATCTGTAGACCCAGCAAGTCACTTTCTAGGACTCTATATTTAGAGATCGTGGCTTAGGTTTTCTACAGCCTATGATTTATCGTCGTGAGGCATTGGAAACAGCCTAAAAGTCCAAGGAAGCGTTCCTTCTGGCCCATGATTTATCATTTAAATTTCTGCCTTCAACAGTAGCGATAATAAAAGCTGCAGCCAAGAACGGAGCTGGTAAGAAATCAGTTATTGAATGATTATGGGGCCAGATACTGCCAAGTGTTCCTCTCGCATTATGTAAGGTAACTCTTCCAAAGCCCATTGAAGTACGGTTCTTGTCTCCATATAACATGAGGAAAGCGAGATTTCTAGTCATTTGAGCGGTTTAGCGAAGATGACCTCACTGGAGAGTGGAAGAGCTGGGATTTGAACCCAGCTCTTTCTGATGAGTCTAGTGCACTACCTCACTGCACAGTCTTTAGGGCGCATAGCAAGTGCTGACCTGGTAGCTGCTTTTTTTTGTTAGAATGATGAGTTTGAACTAGGCATTCTCTAATATCACTAAGATCTGGGGACCTTTCATCCTCTCTCTGGCTTTTTCTTTCAGGATTCTCGGGAGCCATGCTGTCAGAAGTTCTGCTGCTGTCCGCTCCAGGGAAAGTCATCCTTCACGGAGAACATGCCGTGGTCCACGGCAAGGTAGAGTTCCCCAGAGCCTTTCAGAATTGGGCTCCTCTTCTCCCTGACCCTACTCTTAAGGCAAAAGGAAGCCTGGAGGCATAGCCTGGGAGTACATAGGAGAGAAGATCAGTTTCTCTTCAACAAGGCAGGGAAGAGATGGGTTTTATGCCTACCGAAGGGCTTCCCTGGCTTCACCCAGTGAGACAGCACAAAGCTGAAATGTAAAGTTGTGCAGGTGGAATGAGACAACCCTGAAGGTGAGCTTTGGTGGAGAAGAAAAGAGGTCGGAGCGCTGAGCCCTGGGGCACCCTAACATTCAGAAGTGGGAAAGATGAGTAGGATCGAGCAAAGATATCTGAGACATGCATTATCTCATTTAACTCTTAGGACGACCCTCTGTGGTTAAACTTTGATTATCCCATTTTGCAGATGTGAAAGCTGAGGCTTAGGAGAGGGTTGGTAGCTTGACCAAGGTCCCATGCAACCTTAGCAGAACTGGGAATGAACCTAAGCCTGTCTGAACCCACAGCTCATGCTTTTTCCACTCCTGCATTCTGTCATTCTTTATGTTTCCAACTTACATTCATCTTTGCTGACATGGTGATTGTGGGGAAGCCATTCCTTGGTGTGGAGGACCTCTGAAGTTTTGTACGGGGAGAGCAAACATAAGTAGGTATCAGCTCCTAATTGATGGGTAGAGGCTGTGCCACTTAGTGGGAGGGCATGCCAAGCTTTAATCAGTGGCATGTGCCCTGTATGCTGGTATGTGCTCTCTGTCCTCAGTACATTGACATTGACCCCTGAGTTTGGAGCCAAACTCTTTGCACCCCTCTCCCCCCAGCCACGTACAGCCTCATTGCTTTTGCTCTTTATTCTACAGGTAGCACTGGCTGTGGCCTTGAACTTGAGAACATTCCTCCGGCTTCAGCCCCACAGCAATGGGAAAGTGTGCCTCAACTTACCAAACATTGGCGTCAAGCGGGCCTGGGATGTGGCCAGGCTTCAGCTGCAGGATACGAGCTTTCTGGGTAAGTGCAGCAAGAAAGAACCAAGTGTGGGAAGAGCCTGGGCCCTGACCAGACGGGAAATGGGACAGCTGGGTAGTTATTCTAGGCTGTCACTGAGAGGGCCAGAGACTAGCCACTCTGGGGGTGTTTTCTCTCGACCCGATAAAATGAGCTTTACTTCCTTATTTTTTTTAAATTTAAGAGCATCAAGTGATGCACTGGATCTATGTGGGCTGTGGTGGTCTGATCCTCAAGGCCTGTTGTTGGTTAAAAAAACCACAAGATACGCATAGCATGTATCTAAGGAAAGATCCAGATTGAGTGTCAGTACATATGTACACGCAGTGGTGATTAGTGGGAGGGTCCTAGGGTCTGAGAGTGGACAAAGGGAGCCTTCCTTCTGTAAGATGGTTTTGACAAGGAGAAGGTATTAATTGGTGTTGGGTGTCATTAAAAATCGTTAAATATAAAAGTAACATGCTTATTAATTGGAAAACAGAGTCAATAGTGAAACACCATCAGTAAAGAAAAAAAAAGGCACCTGTTACCACTGCCCCCTGACCACCCCCCATGACAACTCTCAGCATTTTGCTGTTAATCCTTCTGGATTATTTTCTGCAGATGGATAGTTAGATTGAGGGAGATGGGGAGGTTTTCTTGTTCCTTAACCAAAATCTGATCGGGCCACACAAATTTGTCAGAAATGTGTGATTTGTTCGTTTGTTTTTTTCTTCAGTGTATCAAGACTCTCTTTCCGTGCCAATAAATAAAGACCCCCGCGCTGATTTTCGTTAATATTGTGAATGTAGTGTCCCCTCATAAGCAGGCAGGGTTTTTCATTAGTGGGGTCACTCTCCACCTGAACCAAAGCTGAAGGGTGTTTTCTATCCTCTGTTCGTTTTCTGTCTCCTCGCCGGGCTGACGCCTTCTTGTTTGGAACAGTGTTTCTCAGCCATAGTGGGACAAGTGGGAGTCCTCCAGGGGTCTTTTCTCAACTGCTGCCTGTTCCCTGGAACAATCAGTCCACAGGAACCCATTCCCAATATCGCGGGGCAATGGAGGAACAGGCAAAAACCCCCATTTCCTAAACAGTCACTCCTTGAGATCCCCTGGGGAGGTTTTCATTGTTGTTGTTGTTCTTAACAATACAGACAGATTCCGGGCCCTGCCTCTCTCCTATTAAGAATGGGGGTCGTGGTGGCAGGGGACCAGGCAGGTGTATTTCGAAAGAAGCTCCCTGGGTGATTCCAGAAACAGCTTCAATGAGGAGCTTTGGAGCAGGCCTCAGAAAACAGCCATCCAGAGCAACCCAGACTTTGCTTTCCATGGCGCATTGGGCCTCCCCTCCCTGAGGCTGGAGATGTTCCCATGCCTGTGTGAGCCTGGACAGGTCACTTAACCCTCGGAGCCTCCGAGAGCGGAGTCGTGTGGCCTGGGAGGGTTGCTGTAAGGATCCAGCAGGATCGGAGGTGGGCCAGGGCCGGGACAGAGTGTAGTACGTGTGTGAGGGCTTGAGAGTGATTTCTCCAGGGAGAAAAAGGGAGTATGGAACATGAGCCTTTCAGAGACGTGTTTTCTACTAGATTGCCAGGCTCTTCCATCTTTTTTTTTCCCCCAGCATTCTCTGGTTGCTTCCTAACAGTCACAAACACCGGGAACATTTCACTGGGTATCTTTTTGTGTGCCAGGCACTGGACTAGTGTGTCGTGGACGTTGGCAGTCTTAGAATCCTCCAGCTTGCCCTGGACACAGGTGGTGGTATCCATCCCCATTTTATGGATGAGAAAATTGAGCTTCAGGGGCCAAGTGGCTCAGGTCACACAGCATTGTCAATGATGCAGAAAGAATTCAGACCCAGATCTTTCTAAACTCTCCAAAGTCTTTTTTTTTTTAAGATTTTTTATTTATTTATTTGAGAGAGAGAACATAAGAGAGAGCAGGAGCAGGGGGAGGGGCAGAGGTACAAGCAGGCTCCCCACTGAGCAGGAAGCCCAATGCGGGGCTTGATCCTGGGATCCGGACCTAAACTGAAGGCAGATGCTTCACCGACCGAGGCACCCAGGCACCCCTAAACTCTCCAGCGTCTTAATGAGTCATTCCATTTCCCTCGCAGCGCTCTGAAATGTCTGTGCTCTCAGTAACACTGTTACACTGGCTCGGCTGCCTTTAGTGCGTCATTATTTCGGGGGATACATAGGGCTTCGCGCGTGCCCCACCCTCACGTTTCCCAACACCCGTGCACCAAGCGCAATGTTCTGTTCCCTTTACAGTTGCACCCGTGACTCAGGGGGCAAGTTGTAAAGCTGGTCGGGCTTGCTCGGCCTCCTCAGGCTCTCCGAGAAAAGCGGCCCAGCCTCCTGCCGGGCCTCTCCCTGCTCCCCAGGCAGATCTCAGCACTTGACACTCTCTGGTTTGGAGTGTCCCGTTCTGGAGAGTTGTTTCAGGAGAGGGTCGCGTTTGGGGGATAGTTGAATACTGCCTTTGGTTTTGTACCGTGGGAGTCAAACCTGGACCTTTGCGTGGCTGAGCTGGCACGGGCTTTGTGCGCATAGGTGCGTTTCAAGACGACCGCTCATTAAGCACGGGCACTACACACCAGGAGCTGCGCCGAGGGTCTTACGTACCTTGTTCCAGGTTATCTTGGAGGAGGTACTGTTCCTATCCCTGACTACCAAGGAGGGAGACTGAGGTTCAGAGAGCGTAAGTCACGTGCTCAAGGCCCAGAGCCAGTAAGTGGTGCCGTCGGGACGCACGCCCAAGTCTGTGCGCTAGCAAAACTCGAAGGCCCCGGCAGACGCAGCCCTGGTGCTCAGGCTGTGAATCCTTGTCCCTCAGATGCTGATTCTCATGCCCGCTCGGGTTTCTGTGTTCTGTTGTCTATAAACGTGCCTGCGGGCCTCTCACCCTGCCACGTGTGCTTGTCTGCCACAGAGCAAGGGAACGCCGCAGCACCCACCCCAGAGCAAGTGGAGAAGCTGAAGGAGGTGGCGGGCTTCCCCGAGGACGGCGCCAACCCCGAGTGCCTGGCTGTGCTGGCCTTCCTCTACTTGTACCTGTCCATCTGCCGGAAGCAGAGGTGCGCGCGTGGCCTGGGGGGGGTGCGCACGTGGTCTGCGGGAGGTGTGCGCGTGGCCTGGGGAAGGTGCGCACGTGGTCTGCGGGAGATGTGTGCGCGGCCTCGGGCAGGGTGCACGCGTGGTCTGTGGGAGGTGTGCACGTGGCCTGCGGGAGGTGTGCGCGTGGCCTCGGGCAGGGTGCGCACGTGGTCTGCGGGAGGTGTGCGCGTGGCCTGGGGAAGGTGCGCACGTGGTCCGGGCCCAGAGCCAGATTCCCACATCTGCCACGTGAATTCTCCCGGGCCACGTCCACAGAGGCAGCCCTGCTCCCCATCCCGCAGCCTCCAAGAAAACTCTGTGACGAGCAAAGTGAACCCTGTGTCCGCTCCACCCCTTAAAAGAGGATCTGGGCTATCTGCCGTCAGGAAGGCCAGCTCCCAGAGGACAGCGGTGCCGTTGAGGCCATGTCGTATGGTGATGGAGAGTCGGACCGTGTTGGTCAGACCCCACGGCAGCCGCTTACCAGCTTCCTTGAGGTTCTTACCCTTCCTGGGCCTCAGTGTCCTCATCTGTAAAATGGGGGTAGTCATAGTACCTACCTCGTAGGTTTCTTGTGAGGGTGAGTGAGTTTATCTATCTAAAGTGCGTGACACAGAGCCTGGCACACAGCTTGAGAAATAGGAGCCATTAATATTCTCCTAAGAAAACTATTGGAGGGTTAGAAATATTATATATGAAATGAGCCTATCTCTGAAACTAGCCCACAGTGATTTTCACTGTGATTTTTTTGGGGGGGGGGTACCCAGGCCCACAGGGAAAGCCTCAAGGGGCAGCTCTTTACTGAGACAGCAGATGCTGGCTGAGTGGGCCCTGGAGGCCAGGCACGGTGCGGAGGGCACATTCATAAATGTCTCAACTCTTGCTGTCCACCGTGGGATTTTCAACTTGAGTAAGGGGCACATCCCTTTCCGGGAAGGGGTGCACATTTCCGGAACCTCCTGATGTGAGTTGGGTGGGCGTGTGTAGTTTGAAAAGCAGGTTCAGCGATATAATTTTATATGTGGAAAACAGCAGAATTACTTAATTGAAAATACAGAACATGAAGTTTAACAGCCCTTGCTTGGGGGAAATACAACAGGGGAAGCATCCTGTGAACACACAGTGTGCCTACAGAGGGCAGCGGTGGAGAAAGGCGGTCATCAAAGGGAGCGAGGAACGGCTTCCGTGGGTGGCCCAGGGAAGCTTCCCAGGGGAAAGGACATTTGAGAAGGGTTTTGCAGGATGGGTAGGAATTTGCCTGGGGGAGGAAGAGGCACAGAGCTATCCCGGGCAGGGATACAGAGAAGGGCCATGGGAGAGCCTCGCCTGTGCAGGGAACAGGAAGGAATTTAGAGAAACGGTTGGTGGTTCACAAGGGTATGTTATGCTTTAAATGATTCTGGTACCTGTTTCCAAGCTATGTGATTCACCACAACTTCCTGCCCATCCCGCAGGGCCACTTTTGGGGTCGGCAAATGTCCCCAAGTTCAGAAACCTAGGCCAGGCCCTGCCAATGTCCAGTCCTGGGCCTCGGCCGCTAGCTCGACGTTGGCACCTCACCACCCTTCCAGAGACTCAGCTCTGCACCCCACTGTGTTTCAGGGCCCTGCCCAGCCTGGACATCACGGTGTGGTCACAGCTACCCACGGGGGCCGGCCTGGGCTCCAGCGCCGCCTACTCTGTGTGTATGGCCACCGCTCTCCTGACTGCGTGCGAGGAGATCCCAAACCCACGGAAGGACGGGGAGTCCGCCAGCAGGTAATCACGGACCTTGCCCTGGTCACTGTCCTTCCTGGGCGCCACGACCCGAGCATGGGTTCTCTCTCAGAGGACTCCCCGCCAGAGGTGTCACGTGGCCCTTGTACAGATGAGGAAGCTGAGGCATGGAGGCCAGAGGGCAGGCCCAGCCTACGCAGCTAGGGACAGTAGACTGAGACTTGCACCGGGGCTGTCTGAAGCCAGAGCCTGACCTCTTTGCCCCTTTGCTAAGCCACTTCAGTTCCCCCACCCCTCACCTCCACCTTGCCTCTTTGGGGTTCAAGAACCCACGATGTGGCAGAAAGAACCTGAGCCTGGACTTAGGGAATCGTTGGGCCCACTTCTGCCATCGACTCACCGTGGGACCTCGGCCATAGCCGTTGTACCCCTGGGGACCCCTGCGTCTCTTCGTAGGAGCCCTTGACCTCATTCCACCGAGAGGGCATTGCCTCTGCTGTTCCCACTGTGAGTCAGTGAGGCTTGTCGGGACTGTGTTGCCGGCCACCATGTCTGTTGGGGGAACGCACCTCGAGAAGCCGCCCCAAGCACCGAGGTGATGCGGTCTGTCCTGGGCCCTGCCCCGGGAGTGGTGCCAGTCCCAAATCCAGCCTGGCAGTTTCTTGGTGAGGCCTGTCCCTGGGCCCCCGGGGCTCAGGGGGCCCTCCCACTGGGCGGCCTTGGGTACCCAACACGTACTGTGTCGGGGGACTGCTGGCCACTTCTATCCTCCAGGGCAGCTGGTGGGAGAGAAAGCTGCTCTGGCTATGCCGGGTGCCAGGATGGACGTGGCCGTGTGTGTCCTCCCAGAGTGGTGCTCCCGTGCCCTCCACACCCGCTGCAGGGGCCTGCGGCTGAGGACCTCTTTCCTCTTCCAGAACTTGGTTTTGAATTGAGGTTTCCTTCCTCTGCCCTGAAAATGCCATGCTTTTCTGATAGGCCGGTTCCCACCAGGTGCCCTGTCAGGGCCAATGATTGCTCTTCTGACACATGGAGGTTAAAATACAGTTGAATCCAGACTAAGCCCCAAGGTCCCTTTGATTTTCGTGGCCACGGCAGATCGGGGGGCTCTCAGTGGGATGTGTCTATCAGCATTCCTCAGACTCATTTTGGATGGTTCCTGTGCGTGGAGAGAAGTTGGGGCAGGGGGCAGGTAGAGGCTGCTTTTGTCAGGGGAAGAATCCAGAAGGTAATGAGAGACGCACCTGTAGGTAACACAAGGTGATGGTTTTCAGGAATTTCGGTGAGGTTTGACTGTTAACTCGCTGCAGGCCGTTGAGACACCCCTTCTACTCTCAGGGCTCTGTTTCCTCATCTGGAAGCGACAGGCCACATCTGATGGGCCTTTGGAGTCCCTCCAGCCTTGACGTTTGGTGATCCTGTGATACAACGGTGCTCGTTAGCGTGTGCTAATCACTAATTGAAACCTAGATCAGTGAAGGCCTGCTGGCCCTGGGTCTCCCGAATAGACTCGTACGTATGGGCCAGCAGACCAGCTCTGCCGTTCGCAAGGCGTGGGTGACTCATGAGCGTGTGTGTGGGGGGGGCACTCTTTCCCACGTGACTTCCTGACAACCAGCTCTGCCGTCTCCCCTGAAGACCCAGTCTTTCCTTCCCGGGACCTTTGGTGAGAGCAGGCCCCAACCCCTGCCCTGGCCCCAGCATTTCCAAATCCTACAGAGCTAGAGTCCAGTCTCCTATGAAGAGGGGGTTAGAAATCTGAGCCCCGGTAGGATGAACGGTACACAGAATGGAAGGGAGACTCGCCTTTGTGGAGAGGGCCAGGTCCTGGGCTGGGTCCAGCAGCCCCTTTGCCCCATCGCTCATTCGCTTTGCAGTTCCTGGAAAGGGCCAGTTCTTGTCCAGTTCCAGGTGCTACGCAGCCTCGGTCTGGAATGCTCTCCTCACACGTCTTACCTTGCTGACCCTCCCCTTGTCCCTCAGGCCCTCCCCTTTCCCGATGAGGTGCACCCCTTCCAGCCCGCTTCGCATCTCCTGGGGGTTGTAGTTGAACGCTGATTGCTTCTGGGCATCCCTGCTCCGTGAGACGCCAAGCCTCGAGCAGTCAGGGGCCGTGTCTGGTTCATCCCCTACCGTGAGCTTAGTCACAGGCACATCGTAGAGGCTCAGCAAATATTGGACAGGTGAGGGCATCTTGTTGGCACCTTAAAGCTCAGGCGTTGGCTGCTTGGGCCCCAGGCATCAGATGTGGAGCTGGGGTAGCAGTGAATAGCCCCGGAAGCTGCTTTACCCACCTGAGCCTCAGTTTCCTCTTCTGTACCAGAGGGATAGTAACTGTACCTTCCCTGTAGGGTTTTTGTGGGGATGACAGGAGGTGGCCATTTGAGAAAGGCTGCAGCAGAGTGCTCGGCACCTGGTGATAGCATTGAGCCTCTCTCAGCCACCCTGTGAGTGGCGGGGCCATCACGTCCTCATTTGGCCAGTGAGAAAAGAGGCTCAGAGGGGGCGATGGCCTTGCCCAAAGCCTCACAGCAAATGAGCGCTGGACCAGGCTTGGAGTGAATCCAGGAGCTGTGATCCCAGGCAACCTTTTTCCAGAGCCCAAACTGTTTCCCGGGCATTTTACAAAGCATTTGTGTGTTCGTATCTCACACGTCCTCAGTGAGGGAGACATGATTACCCGTGTTTTACAGCTGAGAAAACAGGGTCGGAGGTGAAGCCGTGGCTCAGGGATGCCCAGAGAGTCAGCGGCAGGGCAGCTCGCTGCTTGCTCCACAGCTCTGCCCTGGAGTCCCAGCATTCTCGGGGCCACGGCACCCCCTGTTTCGTGGGGGCAGGGCGTCCGCAGAAAGGAAACAAAAGCCTAGAGAAAGGGGCGGGGGACGGGCTCACTGGATTCCTTGTTCACTACTCATGGGCTTGGGGTCTGCTCACTCAAACTGTGAGTGAGCCCACACCTCTCCCGAGCAAGGCAGCGTGGCCGCGTGCTTAGGAAAGATCCAGAGACGGCCCGTGCACACTTGACCCACTGAGGGTGTTTGGGGCACCTGGAATCCACATTCCTGACAGCTGGGCTTTGGGAACAGTCACACGTCTCGTCACACGTCTGCTCACTCGTCCTCACGGCAGGCTGGGTTCCGGAGCAGGTGTGGACGCAGGGGTCTGTGACAGTGGTAACTACTGCCCGCTGCTTGCCGACGCCGTGCCAGGCACTTCGCCAGCACTCGATGCACCTGCAACTAGCCTTGGGCGGGCGTGACCATTGTACAGATGAGGACAGTGGGGCTCAGACAGGTTAGGGAACAGGCCCAGAGCCCCTCAGCTGCTAGGACCGTATGCATCTAAAGCTAGTCTCCTTCCTCTGTGCCGGGTGGGAGGGCTGCAGAGGAAGGGAAGGTCAGCACGCTCTGTAGTGGAGAGGTTCCAGGCTGTTCTTCTGTTTCTGCGTTCGAGAGTCCAAGCCCCTTTGACTTTTTTTGGTCTCCACCAAGCTTAACCTGCGGATCCTTCCCCCTGCTGCCTTTGGTGACCCTAGTCCCCCACTCTCCTCCGAGGTACAGACGAACTCCTGTGTCTTCTCCAGGTGGACCGGGGAGGATTTGGAGTTAATTAACAAGTGGGCCTTCCAGGGAGAGAGAATGATTCATGGGAACCCCTCCGGAGTGGACAATGCTGTCAGCACCTGGGGTAGGGGCTGCCTCAGGCTTGTTTTCTCTATTTTTATTATTTTATAAGTTCTTAGGACCATAGTAAATGCCCAGGCTCTGTTGGTTTGAATGAACGAAACCAGCGGATTCTGAGGAAAATAGTCTCTTCCTGTTCGGTGGTGGGGGGAGGGGAGAGATTTCAGGGCCCTGCCACACACCTCCTGAATCTAATCTCTGGGGGTGTCTGGGGGTTGGAGCGGGGCCTGGGAAGCCAGGGTTTCAGAGAGCTCCCCAGGAGGGTCCCTGGGGTAAAGCTGCAGGGCCAGAGCTCTAGAGTTTGGCGGCCACACCGGCTGGCCTCCCCTCGGGTCAGGACCCTGGCTTCTGGGACCCGGCCACGGTCCTGGGCTCACCTTCACTGCATGGCCTGTGGCACGAGGCTGGGCAGCCTGGAGGGCGGGAAAGCCCTTTCGCCCTCCTGGACCTTGTGTAACTGCAACTGGGATGACTAGTGATGAGGTTCCGTCTGCTCCCTGGATGGGGCAGCGCTCTCACCCCCACCGCAAGCCCAGCTTCCCTGCCAAGAGGCCAAGGTACATAGCTTTTCCCCCAGCTCTGACCCGCTGCCTTTTCTCTTTAGGAGGAGTGGTCCGATTCCAGCAAGGCAAGATCTCCTCCCTAAAGAGGTAATTCTGGGGCGGAGCAGCGGCTCCTGGCACGGCTGTGGCAACACGTCCGGTGTGGGGGGGCTCTACCTCGTGGTCAGGACGCGTGTGGGCCGCGTGTCCCCGGGCTTTCTCTCCCCCGCCTCATGAGGCCCTCACAGGCCTGTTCTTACCTTCTGTGCTACAGCTCTTAGATCTCCAAGAACTTAGAGGGAGAAGTCATGCATGGCTGTGCCGTTCACCTTCCAGACAGCAACTCCTCCCCCAGGCCCCCAGCTTCTCAGTCACTTAATTCATCTGCTCGTGTATTCATTTAGCAAACAAGAATCAGTGTCTTCCCGTGTTCCTGACGACACTGTACTAGGGTCTAGGGCTATAAAAATGAGCCTCAGAGGCAGTTTTGGCAGGGTCGGGGGCGGGAATGGGGGTGGGGTAGGGGAAGGGCCGGCAGACATGGGCACGAGGCTGCAGGCAAATGTGAGAGTTGCCACACTGAGGCCCTCGGGGCAGAGGCAGGGCTGAAGCTGGTGGGAGGCTTCAAGCAGGGGTGATGTGACAACTTTTCACCCCGTTTCACATGTTCCTTGACCCCCTCCCCCTGGAGGAATTTGGATTACAAACGCACGTGTTAAAATAGAACATTCTCTGTTCTCTTTGGACTTAGAGTGGACTTGCCCGGGGCAGATGGGAGCGGGTGCTTCTTGGCAGTTCCTTAAGCCCTCGGTCAAGTCGGGTGCTTCGACCTGCACCTCTGGCATCTTCCTGCCTCGGCTCTCTTGTCTTCCAAGAGCCAAGCCTGCCTTTCTGAGCCTCGACATGAGGGTTTCTTTACCTTGCGGCCATAGACATCATGGACTGGATAATTCTTTCTGGCGGGGGGCTGCCCTCCACAGCGTGTTTTGGATGTTTAGAAGCATCCCTGAGCTCCACCCACAAGATGCCAGTAGCACCTCCCCCATCTCCCAGCTGTGACAGCCGGAAATGTCTCTAGATATTGCCGCCTGTCCCCCGGAGGGCAAACCACCCGAGATGACAGCCTCCGCTGTGCACAGACGAGGAAGCAGAGCCATTGAGGAGCGTGGGACCAGCCCGCTGGGGGCCTGGATGGGGCCGGCTCTGCCAGGTAGACTGACGCCCGGTGCAGCGACAGCAGGAGTCCGCGCGGGACTCAAGCTGCCAGGGCTGGGCCTGCCCACAGGGCTCCCCATCCTCACGACTGTCATCCTCAGAACAAAGGCTCCAGAGAATACAGAAGCTGCCGTGCATGACCGTGAGGGGTGTCATAAGTCGGGCTACGGATCTGGGGGTGCTTCATGGGGGCTGTGGCATCTCGTTCAGGGTTTCCTGAGAGCTAGTTGTATCCTAAGCACCAGGGATAGAAAACCCGCTAACATGCGGCATGGGCACGCGCACATTCTACTCGAGCGAAGTCAAGAGATGAGTGATAAAGGGATTTCCAGGTGGGGGGAGGCAGGGGGAGAGGCCCTGAGGCGTAGTCAGTGGCCAGCTGGTGGTGGCGTGGTGGACGGAGGCAAAGCCCAGCTCTGCCACTCGCAAGCCGGCTGCTCTTGACCGAGTCGCTTTTCCTGGTTTATGTAATGACGATCCTGACCTGAAACCAGAAACGGTCTCTGTAGAGTGCTTTGCTTTCTGCCCACTAAATTTAATTCCACAGATGTTAGTGAGCAGCTACTGTGTGCTGGGGCCTTGGCAGTGAAGAGTAAGTCCCACCTTCACAGAACTCGCATTTTGTGGGAGGAGACAGCCAACACACGGCTCCATAAGAGCGTGTCAGGCAGTTGGGTGGATAACTAGGGGAGCCTCCAATGAAATGACATTTGAGCAGGGACCCGAAGGAAAACACGAGAGTGAGTCCTAGAGCTGTCGAGGACAGAGGACAGGGATGGGTCCCTGGCAGAGGAAATGCAAGTGCAAAGGCCCTGGGGCCAGGATGTGCCTGGCATGTTAAGCCGCAAGTAGGAGGCCAGGATGGCCGGGTGGAGCTGCCGGGGGAGGGCAGAGAGGAGATAAGATTGAGAAGTTAGCCAGGCCTAGCAGCACAAGCACTTACAGGGCAGAGCCTGGGTGGCAGTGTCTAGTTGCCCCAGGACGCCGGGGTTTTGTGGGGCCAGTGGAGCTGGCAGCAAGCCTGTTCACAGAGGACTTGCCTAAGGAAGATGAAAACAAGGTATTCAAACTCCTCCCGCCCCAGTGGCCAGGAGCACAGAACAGACCGACCTTCACTGTGGGCTGCGGGGTGCCACAGAGAGCAGATGGCGGATTCTCCAAGAAGCCGGGAGGCCAGACTCCGCATTAATCCCTCCGATGGCTTCAAGAGGAACCCTTTCTCCCCAGACCACGCATGGTGCTTCTCCATTAAAAAAATGCATTGTTTGCAAAGTGGATCAAGATGCGACCTCCCAGAACGCCGCCCTTTTGAGGAACGGCTTGTCTTTAAGGGGAAAAGAAAAGCCAAATAGAATGTTCATCTTTTGTAAAGTTAAAAAAAAAAAAAAGCCGGTCTCCAAGGCTGAGAATCGATATTAATTTCATGGGCTTCTGGGCGGTGAGATCAAGCAGGTTTCTGGCAGCCTTTCCCCGCCCGATTGGATTTTACAGTCTTGGGTTGTGAAAAGAAAAACGGATAAAGGTATCAAGGGGCCTGCCTGTCTCCAGCTGTCCCGCGCCAGAGCTCATCCAGACGTTCCATCCTCAGCGCCCGGCCCACAGTGCTCTGAAAGGCAGCTCAGGGATGACAAGAAAGGGTGCCCTGAGTCCCCAAACATCACCACAGCACAATTGGGACTGTGACTCTAGGAGGCATCCTAAAGCTCAGCGGTTGGAGAGGGCAGCTTACTGTGACCGCCCTGGGCCCTCTGTTGTCTTCCCTGGGGCAGCCGAGCAGGGAGGAATGACTCCCTCTAACCATCTCTGGCTGTGCCAGGGCAGCGGGTCTGGGCTCCCATCAAGGCAGGGCAAGGGTGGGCCCCACCTGCACAAACCTGCCCTCCCCTGCACCCCTGGGCTCACTGTGCCAGCCAACCTGGGCATCTTCCTTCCCTGCGTGCGCCCCCCTGCATGACCTGCCCCAGGTCCCTTTGCATTTCTTCCTAAATCTC
Organism: Ailuropoda melanoleuca; assembly: GCF_002007445.2. Classification (NCBI taxonomy): domain Eukaryota; kingdom Metazoa; phylum Chordata; class Mammalia; order Carnivora; family Ursidae; genus Ailuropoda; species Ailuropoda melanoleuca. The sequence goes on from NC_048229.1 coordinate 17,559,899, forward strand.
TAGACCGTCCCACTCCAGCAAGCTCAGGTGGCCCACAGGACAGAACCTCCACCCCTTCTTGCACCCTTGGCTCTAGTGCCTTTGAACTCTTCTAACCCCGTGAACTTGGCATGCTCTGCCAGCTCCAGGCTAAGCCAGGCCCCCTCGCATGTGCCCAGCCCATAGTCGGTGCCGCACTGAAGCCAAGTGGGTATGTGATGAGCCAAAGGAAAGTGTCTGTCTTCCTGGGGGCTGGAGTGGAGATGCAGCTGCGACTGGCAGCAGGAGCCCCCTGCTCCCCTCGCTTCCCCTCCAGCCCCTTGCTGTCCCCTCCCTGGGCCTCCACTTCCTCCTCTGTGTCAGGGTAGGGTGACATTTGGGATTGCCCCCGGCCCTGACACCGTGGCCCCTCTTCACCCCACAGGCCACCGGCTCTGAGGATCCTGCTGACCAACACTAAAGTCCCTCGCAGCACCAAGGCTCTCGTGGCCAGCGTCCAGAGCAGGCTGCTTAAGGTGCCTCCCGTTCCACTCCTGGTGGGGTTCCGGCAGGGCCGCGGCGGCCTGGTCTGGGGGCTCGAGCTCGCTCTCTGCCCTGTGGGTTAGTGGAGGGGCGGGATGGATGATGGGGACTGGGGGAGGCGGTTTGGGCAGACGAGGTGCTGTGTGCCCCCCACCCCAGCTGGGGGGCAGGACAGGAAGTGTCAGACATGCTGGCTTGGCGATGAGACTCCCCCACTCATGCCAGGGGGCACCGGGCAAGGCAGATACCCGGTGGGAAGGAGAAGGGGTTTCCTCAGAGGTGGGGAGTGGGCCGTGGGGACACCTCTCTCTCCTCGCGTTGCCCAGTGGCTGGCTGGTGTCTGCCCGGCCCTAGGTCTCACTGGCCCTTGCTTCCTCTCCCTCCAGTTCCCTGAGATCGTGTCACCCCTGCTGACCTCCATCAACGCGATTTCGCTGGAGTGCGAGCGGATGCTGGGGGAGATGGAGGCGGCGCCGGCCCCCGAGCACTACCTTGTGCTGGAAGTAAGAGCCGGTCTGCGGGGTGCACGGCCTCACGCACACCGCTGTCTGAGGCAGGGCTCCCCATCTGCACTCAGAAGCCCCAGAGCCAAAGCAGAGAGGCTGGGCTCAGGCCTGGGGTCCCGTGTGTGCAAAGGCCAGCAAGCATGCCTTCTTCTTAAGCCTTTTCCCGGATGGTTCAGAGGCATGCAGAGAGCACATGCGAAGCGCAGAGGGCAGGGCCCGGCGCGTGCTAGGCGTGGGCTAAGCACCAGGGGCCAGGTTTGGGTTCCTCCCGTAAGGAGCAGTGGGATATTGCTGACACTGTCTTCCGTCGGTCCAGAAGCGATTTCTTGCTTGGCCACCTCTTTCCTGCTCCTCTTGCTAACTGCATTTGTTCCTTTGGTAACTGTTTATCACCGGCATGCTTTGGTTCAGAAATTTTTATCTATTTATTCGAGAGAGAGCGAAGGGGGAGGAGCAGAGGGGGAGGGGTAGACAGAGAGAGAGAGAGAGAGAGAGGGACAAGCAGACTCCACACTGAGTGCAGAGCCTGACGATGGGGCTTGATCCCACAACCCTGAGATCATGACCTGAGCCGAAATCAAGAGTCTGACGTTTAACCAGCTGAGCCACCCAGGCGCCCCGGTTTGGATATATTCTAACACTATTCTTTCTTCATTGTTCCCCGAGCTGCTACCCTTTGCGTAATTCCTGTGTAGAGGCTGAGACCTCACACCTTGCGTTTGATCAGGTCCTGATCTGAACCCCAGCTTCACCCCTGCTGGTCTCACCAGAGCGTCTTAAGAACACAGTGAGGCCCAGTAGGTCACCATGCAGTCACCATGCCTGATGAGCCACCACTTTAGTAAGCCAGAGGACGCAGGCTCATCCTCAGACACGGTCCGGGTGGCCCGGCAAACATGGATCGACATCAAAGAGCCATCTGGCTCCCCTTGAAGAATCAGGGGATCAGGCAGGCCACGCTGGCGAGGCTGTGTGACAACACTTGGCAGGAGGGGCAGAAGGGGCCCTCCGGGGGAGGTCCTATGGTCTCCCATTTCTCCACAGTCCCCACCACTCCCTAACTGCTACCCCCAGCTGCCGTGGGCTGCCTGGTGCCTCCCTGTCCCGCTGTACGCATTTGAGTCGGCAGCCCCTGTAGTGAACAGAAGCAGCTCTTAGGCCAAGGCTTTTCACAGATGATTTCTCCCTTGATCTCTGCAATCACCTGCCTGGGAAGTAGATATGCTGTGCCCATTTTACAGATATAAAAACCAAGGCCTATAGAGCAACTTTCTCCAAGGCTCACCAACCAGTGAGTGGCCATGCCAGGCGTCAAACTGGCTGACTTGCTTGTCTCTTTAGCCAACAGCTTTTGAACGAGCACCTACCTGGGCCAGGGGCAGTGACCCTCCTTCGTTTCTGTGCTTTTGCTCCCATTTCTATAGCTGTCTGCCTCCAGTCCCCCAGCGTTTGCCTTGCTGGCTTCAATTCCTTTCACGTAGAAAGGAGGGAACATAGTCCTCCTGAGTAGGAAATTAATAATGATAGAGTACTGCCTAAAATATACCCTGTTGAGCCCCTGGAGAATGCCACAGAACAGCACGTTGATTACACATTGTGTATATTTTTGGCTGTGGCAGCCGCTGAAATGTGCAGCTCGGCTCCTGGACAGCTTTGTGCTCAAACCAGCGAGCTGTTCTCCTGTGTCACAACCTGTCATCCGATCCTTGACAGATTTTGGATCAGAATGTGACAGGTGTCTGAAACCTGCCTCGGCAACGTGACACCTGGCGCTCAGGCGCAGAGAGCAGCCCCCAGAAGTTTTCCCTCACATCCAGCCCTTGGGGCTGGGGAAAGGCACCTGGGGCTGCCACCGGGCCATCACGCCTGTCTGCTCATTTGTCAGAAGTGCTGGGGGGTGGGAGGTGGGCTGCAGGGGAGGGCTGACCCGAGCCCGCCCGACAGCCCAGGGCAGGAGAACCAGGTGGGTCTCAGCAGACGGCTCGGTGATTGGCAACCCTCCCGGCGCACAGGCGCTCCCCGTTCCCTGGAGCAGAGCCGCACGCTGTCAAGCCACACGCCACAAGAAGTAGGTGGCAGCTGGAACGCCAGGGGCGCTCTTGGAGGCAAGGTAGACGTGAGCTTTGCATCGGGCAGACCCGGCTTCCAGGGCTGCCTCAGTACCTTGCCAGCTCAGCGACTTTAGGCAAGTCATTTCCTCCCTGAGCCTTAGCATCCCCTTGAAATGAAGAGGACGGTGATGTGACCATGTAGTGCTAATAGCCGACTGTCCCGAATCCCTCATCTCAGGCCAGGCACGATGCGGAAAACTCACCTCGTTCCATCCCTACGGCAGTGAGGCAGAACCCCTTACAATGCCAGTTTTACAAGTGGGGAAACTGAGGCACGGGGTGAAAGCCCTCGCCCCAGAACCAAGAGGTCACGGAGCTGGGACTCAAACCCAGGCCCCCCTGACTCCAGATCCCACATTCTTGGCTTGCTCATCCTTAGAGCCCCAGCACCTAGCACACTGCCCGGCCCGGTGAAGGTGTTTGGCAAACACCGGTGGAGTAAATGAAATGTTATAGGGGGCGCCTGGGCTGTGCTAGCTGTCAGTTCTGTTATTTCGTCCACTTACGTGCTGTTTGAGCCTCAGAAGAACAGGAATTTTGCTCAGGATCAAAGAAACCTGAAACACATTTAGCTCTTTCTTCCACTTGTGACCTTGTTAGGACAATAAACCAGTTCTTATTCTGAAAATATGGGCACCTGAGGCAGCTGTAGGATGGCATAGTACTTCAGACTTCTGCAGATGATAGGAACCCATCTCAACCAGGCTTTAACAGAAAGGGAATTTTTTGGCTCATAACTGTGAAGACCTTCAAGAACAGCTGCAGGCATAGCTGGATCCAGGGACCAAAACAGCTCAGTCTGAAATCTCTCTCCGTCTTCCATATAATCCCTGTCTGCATGCAGGGCAGATAACTCTGGCAGCTTACCTTCGAAGTCAGCCAGTTAGCAGCTCCAGGGCAGAGGCAAGAGAAAACCCCGGGAGGGCTGTGGTTGGCCCAACCTGGGTCACAGATCTATCCTTGACCAGTCACCTGGGACATGTGTTTGCCACCAGCTCCATCCCAGCCCCATGGGAAGTCCTGCAGGAGGGAGAGGTTCTTTGACCCGTGGAGAGGGACACGGTGTTGGCTTATCTAAGGCATGTGCTGTCACAAACCGGTGGCTGTCACATGAGTGGGGTGGGCACAGGACCTTGGCTTCAGGCACACCAGGTGGGAACAGATGGAACCTTCTCCTCCAGGAGCTCATCGACATGAACCAGCACCATCTGAATGCCCTCGGCGTGGGCCATGCCTCGCTGGACCAGCTCTGCCAGGTGACCATGGCCCATGGACTGCACAGCAAGCTCACTGGTGCAGGCGGTGGTGGCTGTGGCATCACACTCCTCAGGCCAGGTACCTGGGGGGTGGGCAGGGTTGCCAGCCGGGGCTCATACAAACGTTATACCTGGGCAATTTGCTTGGGAAGAGGAAGAAACCAGAGAACAGCCTCACCTCTGCTGTGTAGCCTTGGTCAAGTTAATTAACCTCTCTGGGTCTTTGTTGCTGTGTTGGTAAAATAAGGATGCTAACATCTAGTTTATAAGATCGTTGTCTAGATTCAAGGAGAAAAGTGCATTTAGCACGCCTGGCACGGGGCTGGGCTGTAGTAGGGGCTCATACTGTGGCGGCTGTCCCTCCCGCCTCCTTCCCTGCCAAGTCTCCCACAAGCTCGAGAAATAACCAGGACATTGTCATCACCTATGGTCAGCCTCACCCCTCTCCCCCACTGTCATCTCTTGATGTGGCCAAGATGGGAACTGACCTTGCTACAGAACAAAGAGCTTTCTCTCCCCTTAGTGTCTGGGGGAAAGAGCAAGGCTGGGTAATGGTACCCAGGGCCGGCGAGGGGCTCCTGGGGGTGCTCAGTCACCACACCGGTCCTCAGGACCGGGCCCTCAGAGCTCCCACCTCCACTGTCTTCCCTTTGCCCCTCCTTCTGGTCTTTCTCTCCCCTTCTTTACCTTCTCCTCCTTCCTCTTTTTGTCCCACCTTTCCCTGTTGCTTTGCAGTCAGCCCACAGTGGCCCCAGCTGCTCCCCTCACCCTCAGTGCGCTCCCAGGCGTCAGAAAGTCAGCACGGCCTACGGCAGACTTTGACCGTTGGCTTCTAGTTCAGGGTCAGTGACGATGATGAGAGAGAAGGCTTCTGGGGCGTGTCTGCTGTGCCAGGAGTCTTACCTGCATTCTCCCGTGAAAGCCTCACAGTGACCCTCGAGGGGTAGGTGTTATTAGCCCCATTCCCAGATGAGGAGACAGACTCAGAGAAGGCAGGTCACTGGTCTGAGGCCCCATGGCTGATCCGTGACAAGGCCAGGTCCATGTGACTCGGGAGCCCATGATTTTAACTGTTGCCCCATAGCCACCACCACCCCCACTCCCGAGGGTGCCAGGCTTGGTCCCGGGCCTTTTCCAGGATGAACGATTCCTAAGGGAGCGGATGATTGTGGGGTGACCTGCTGCTTTTCCTCCCCCCAGATCTGGAGCAGCCGGAGGTGGAGGCCACGAAGCAGGCTCTGACTGACTGCGGGTTTGACTGCTGGGAAACCAGCATCGGGGCCCCCGGCATCTCCGTCCACTCGGCCGCCTCCCTGGATGCCCCCGTGCGGCAAGCCCTGGATGGTCTCTGAGAGGAGCCCGTGCCGCTGCAGCCCCAAGAAGCCCCTTCCTGGAGTATTCTGGGTGCCGGAGTCGGCTTCTGTGCTGACCAGCGGGCCCCCAGCCCCTGTGCACCAGCCTTCCTAGTGGCCGCACCCCTCCGTCCCAGCGGTGCCACCTGGAACCTGCAGTGGGCTGGGGTCCCCGGAAGACCCGGTCTGTGCCCTGCCTTCTCTTGAGCCACCCAGGAAGTGGAGCCATGTGGGGTCCTCTGAGATGTGAGGGGCTTCCTTCCTGTCCTCCCTGAAGCTCCCACGTACCCATCTGCTTTGGGCCTCTGCCGCCTTCTCAAACCCTCTGCCCACTTGGCTGGACGCTCAGGTGCAGTGTGCCTTCTCCCTCCCTCTGCCTCTGCCTTTCCACCTGTCTCTCAGGGCTCGGCCCCTCCCGCCTCCTCCAGGAAGCCTTCCCTGACTCCTGGCAGGATGACCCTTGTTCCACCTTCCACCCTGCACGCCCCGTGTGTTTGAACCAGTCAGCATTTGGCGTGCTCTGCTCTTCTCTCCAGCTAGATTATGGACTCCCCAGGGGTTGTCTGGGTGGTAGTCTTTACCTTCTGCCCTCCCATCCAAGGGTTGGCTGAAGGCATGGTCCATGTACCCAGTTTCTTCCAGTCTGTACCCACAGGACTTGCAGAAAAGATGGCAGAGGGGAAATAAAAAGCTCGTGAGTAAACCAGGGCTTCCCTCGGAGCCCAGAAAGAAGGATGGTAGTCTGATACAGTCTGCAGCCCGCCGGTGCCTGCCTCCTCTGTCCCTTCTCTGGCCACCTTCCCCGTGGAGCTCTTAGGGAGTTGAAGGAAAGAGGGGCTCTGGGTCACTCCGTTTTGTGTCTCAGGGACACAGTGGGCTTTTCCCAGATGGTCCTCAGTCCTCCAGCACAATTCCTACCTGCTTTTCCAGAAAGCGGAGTTTTAAGCTTCATGGCTCCTGGAGTTGTGAGCACTCATGACTTCACAGACTTTTGTGAGCCTTGGAAACAAAAACCTATAGGTTCTGGAGTCTTCCTTTCTTTCTGAAATTCACTGGGTGGGGGGGAAAAAGATTCAAGTGCTTGTAGCCCGGTGCCTGGCACCTACCTGGCCTTATTGGAACCTTATATTACCAGTCAAAGCTGTACATCAGAAAGCCCCCATAGCTAGCACATTGCCACGGGGAGCTCCAGCAGCCGGGGACCTGCGGGGTGGGCTCACAAGAAGGTGGGGGCTGGGCAGGGAGTTCAGGATGGGGTTAAAATGGCCCTGCACTTCTGCCCTTGGCCACTAGGGGGCAGCGGGTGCCTTTCCAGGGTTTTCACTGGGAGGGTGAGTTGGGAGCTGGCCCAAAGAGCAGAATCTGAGCTCTACACCCCCCACCCCTGCCGGCCGTGCCAGGCATCCCGGGCTGTGCCTGGGCTCACTGCCAGAGACTCCCAGCATCGCTGATGGGGGTTGCTTGCTTCTCTTCCAAACACAAATAATGCATAAAACAATAATGTTAATAGTGAGCTCTTACCATGCACTGGGCACTCTTCTAAGCACTGTAGACCCATCATCTCTTTTCATCTGCCCCGGGCTTGGAGAACAATTGCTAGTCTCAGCCCCATTTTATAGATTGGGAAACTGAAGCTCAGAGAGGTTGAGTAATTCAGCCAAGGCCACATAGCTAAGCCACATCAGGGGCAGCACTACAGCACCTGGCCTCAGCCCCCGCGTACTTCAACCTGGACACAGGTTCTTGCTGCTTTCCACGCTTGGGCTCATTATTTCCTCTGGATTCCGATGTACTTGGACCCAGGGCCTGGGTATTTTCTGATGTTGCCCACACAATTTGAACAAGCAGCTGGGACCAAAAGGTGCTTTCTCAGGGATGCTGGTTGACAGCGTTTCCACACTGCAGGAGGCCAGCCTGGGAGCTCCCCAATGGCGCCCAGAGATGCCCATGGCAGGTGTCCAGGGTCCTTGAGACCCTCCCTCTTTCTCACTCGCGGGTGGCTGTGTGCGTCTCTCCGTGAAGCAGCCACCTGCAAGCCTCGGCCAGGACAGCCTCACCCCAGCCACCATATGGGCCTGGCAGTGCCCACCTCTGGCCAAGGATCTCTTGCATGGCATTAGCAGACAGTTTGCATTTGCAGGGAGCGTCCCCCCTTCTTGCCTGGGGTTCTCACTCCCAGCTGCACATCAAAACCACCCTGGAGTGCCTGCCTCACCCCCCACGTGTTCTGAGTGAACTCATCTCAGCGGGACGCAGTCCTGGGTAGTTTTCAAAAGCTCCCAGGCGATTCTTCTAATGCGGGGCCAGGGCTGAGGACCCTGAACTAGATGACCCCAAAGGTCAGTTAAGCTCCGCCCCGGCTTCCGGTCCCCTCTACCACCCATTAGCCACGTGACCTCAGCCTGGCCAGTCCACCTCGGGCAGCCACAGACTCCTCGCTGGAAGGTGGAAAAACTAGTAATCCCCACCCGAGAGAGGTCTCGTGGCGAGTGAGTGAGAAAGTGCGCGTGAAGCCCGAGGCTTGGTGCAGGGCACCCAGCAGGTGTTCGTGAATGCTCCCCGTGATACCTGGCCTGGGCCACAAGCCCAAGGGCCTCCCAGAGCTCAGAAGTTTCAGAGTGGTGCACAGAGCCGGTTAGAAGCACCCAGCCCAGTTTGTGCAGACCCCCTAGATTGACACCCCGGGGGTGGCTGCTGGAGAAACACAGCCACCTTTCCAGCCTTGCTCCTGGCTCCCTCCCTGAGGAGGGGGTCACAGAAGCCCCGGCGCCCGCTCTGCCGGCCAGAGACGGGAAATTTCTCAAGTCAGCATTTGGACTGCTCCCAGCATCTGCAGCCCACTGTGGATTTAACACCCGCCCTCACAGCCTCAAGTTCGCCATTTCCCCAGGCTGGCAGAGGTCTCACGTGGCGAGACAGGCAGCAAATATTGTGACTCACGGCAGATAGAGTAGCTGCTGTGGTTTGCACCCGTGTGCTCTCTGTCGGGGAGAATTTGCTTCCCGCGGACGGATGGACAGACAGATGGACAGACGGCTGGCAGCCTGTGGAGGTAGGGAGCTGGCGACAGGTCAGCGCGCACAGGCGGGCCCCATCCTGCCATCCCAGTGTGCTTGGGCCAGTCCCTTTGCCCAGGGGTTAAGCAACCTGCCTACGATATGTCTACACCCGAATTCCCAGGCCATAGTTACATTTCCCCCTAATTGTCGCCCAAACTCCCAGAATCCTCTTTAGGACCATACATGTGGCTGTTACCGCCCTAAATTCTCTCTCTCTCTCTTTTGAAAGATATTGTCAGAGAGAGAGAGCACAAGCAGGGGGAGCAGCAGGCAGAGGGAGAAGCAGGCTCCTGATGCAGGGCTCGATCCCAGGACCATGGGATCATGACCTGAGTGGAAGACAGACACCTAACCGACTGAGCCACCAGGCGTGCCCCTAAATTCTCTTTTAGTCTACACAGCAGCCCTTTTTTCTCCGTTACACAGCCTACTACTCAAGAGACCCAGCTCGTTATCCCGCAGATATGTCCCATCGACTGTGTTCATCGTTCAGTCAACCCCCTCCTGGTGCTTGGTCAGCTCCACTCACAGCCGACCTTCCAGAGCACCTGCCCCATGCCCAGCACGGTGCCTAGTGCTTCGTAGGCCTTACCCCTGCGAACCTGCTCAGTTCAGTGAGATAGGTATCGTTCTCCCCATTCTGTTGATGAGTAAACTGAGGCCCACAAGGCAAGCAAGAGACAGAGTAGAATTTGAATCCAGGTGTTTGTGACTTCAGAGCCTTGTCCTTAGTGACTCTTCTGCACTGTCCCCAGGAGATGACCAGGGACGTCCCAAAGCCCCCTCTCCAATCCCTGCCTAATCGTCATAGCTGAGTGGTCACTTCCACCCCAGGGGTGCCGGCTCAGCTCACTCCTCCTGCCCCCTTGGCCATCCTTGCTGCCCATACCTTGGAACCCCGTGGCCCTGCCAACACTGCAAACAGGCCAAGTGACCGCACTGCCTCTCTCTCGGAACTGCGCACAGCCCCGTGAACCCCAACACTGGGTTGAATAGGTGCCGCACCCCTGTGTCTTCTCCACACAGAAGCAGACAAGGGCCCGCGTCTCCACTGTCACCCAGAGAACGTCTAACTACAATTAGAATCCAAAAGCGTCAGGGTCAGGGGGACCCTTGGAGATCACACAGTCCAGTGTCTCATTTGCTGTGATGGAGGACGGAGGCCCAGAGGGGACAAAAGACCTGCCTAAGGTCACCCAGTGGGCCACCTTTTGGTTTTCTCCTCACAGCTGGGGCAGTATGGTACTTGGAGTCCAGAGACCTGTCTCAGGGCCTAGCTTCTACCCCTGCTGACTTCGTGGCCTGGGACAGGGGCTTCCCTCTGGGCCTCAGTTTCCTCGAATGTAAAATTCCAGGCAGTGCGCTCAACCCCTCCGATGATAATCGCAGCTCTGGTGCAGGTGGGGTAGGACCCCAGTCCCTTATCTGAACCTGTGGGGCCATGTGACTTTGGAGCTCCGAATTTGCGGTTTTAGGGGATAGACTGCCCGGGTTCCATCCCTCAGGGCCCCTGGGGCAACACCACTCCAGAGCCTGCCACGAAAGGTGTGAGGAGGAAAGATCGTACAGAATAGGTCAGCCCAGGTTGCGTGCACAGCCAGGTGAGCTTAGGTGCCAAGCTTCTGGGCTTTCGAGCATCTTGGAATTGTGGGCCTGGGTAAATTGCAGAGAAGCAGACCCGCACTCCCACAGGGAGAAGTTCAGTGACTCGCCCAAGGCCTCGGACCTGAGAGGGGTGAAGCCCAGCCTTGAACCCCATCCGACAGGCTGGATACACCTCCCTCACTGCGGAGTCTGCCCGGACCTGTCTTTGTCTGGTCGGAGTGACAGGGCTGTGCACCTGCCAGCCAGCGGGGGCTCAGATGTGCCCCTGCACGGTGCAGGCTGAGGGCCAGGGCCGCCGGGCCCCGGGTACGCTGGCTCAAGCTAGTAAATCACATCAGAGTCGGTCAGTCCTACTTTTTTCAAGTTTGTAATGTGACAAACCAGACTGCAGAAAATGGGCCAGTGGGGCCCTGGGGTGGAGAGGGGGCGGTCTGCTTCTTCCTGCAAACCGAGGAAGGGCGGAGCAGGAATTGGGGAGCCACAGCCCGAGGGAGAGAGAAAGGCCCTTCCCTGTCCTCCTGGGCCACTCCCAACCCCCTCTTAGCAGCGGGGAGAAGGGGGGAGGTCCGAATGCCCCATTGTCACCACCCTCAGTGAGCTAACAGAGTGGGGAGCTGCCTAATGACACAGACCGGGGAAGAGAAGAGAATTGACTCTTTTTTACAGGCTGCCCTGCCAAACCCCTCCCCGGCTTGGGAGATTAACTGAGTCTGTGCTCATACAATGTTTTAAATCCGATAACGAAAACATCCATTTCAAGGCATTTGCATAATGTACTGGCTGAGGCCGAGGTGTCACCTGAATGCTGATGGGGGCACCTGGGCTGAACCTGGCCCCTGGGCCTCCTCCCTGCCTGGGGACCAAGGAGCTGCCCTCCTCCCCACCGGGCCTGGCCCTGAGCTCCCAGATGCTCTCATTTAACAAGTGCTAACTGTGCACCTACTACCAGCCGGGACCGGGGCGCAGCCCTGGGGAAACCAGGTGGCTGGTAGGGCTGCCTAGGTGACCCCAGGGCACCCCGGCCTGTGGCTCTGGGTGCCTTCACACCCATTCCCTCCACCTGTACCCACAGCAAGTCTGTGAGGAAAGTGTGGGGAGCCCCGTTTTACAGGAAACTGAGGCCGGGGTTGGGAGTGGTTGGCGGGGGGCGTCCTGCTCCAAGCCACGAAGTCAGCAAGGGCAGAAGCTTGTCCTGATAGGTCTCTGGATTCCAAATGCCCTGCTCGTCCTCTGACACCCTGGCTGTGCAGAGAAAACCAAAAGGCAGCTTGCTGTGGGAACTTAGGCAGGTATCTTGCCCTCTCTGGGCCTTGGTCACCCCATCCATAGAGTGTCCTCCTGTGCCAGCAGCTCTGCCGTCGTCGTGCCCTCATTTCCTCTTGCCAGTGATCACTATTTTGTGTCTCTGGGGTCAGGGAGGCCTGGCCTTGTCCTGTGGCTGATCACCTGTAGCTGTGGGACTTGGACTGGCCACACCCCCTCTCTGAGCCCCAGGTTCCTTGCCTGCACAGTGGAAATGCCGGGCAGCAATGCACATTACGTGGAGCCTGGAGCCTGGTGCATCCAGTGAGCAGGAGCTGCTGTCATCATCCAAGATGGGGGAAACTGAGGCTTGGAGTAGGGACATGACTGTCTGGAGGCAGCCAAGCTGCGATTGGAACCCAGCAGCTTCTGGCTGCAAAGCCCAGGCTTCTTCCACTTTCCTTGCCAGGCGAGGCCAGGTTTTCCAGTCTGCTTCCGGAGACATAGGATTGGCAGAACTCGGGGTGAGGAGGCAGGTTCGGCTGAATGGCCTCACACTCTTGTGGTCCCCAAGATCAGTGATCGTCACGGGTCTGGGAGTTTGGGGATGTGGGCTCTGGAGAAAGAGGCTCCCCTTGGACCGAGCACCTGCCTTCTGTTACCAGGACAGGAGCCCCATTTCCTCTGTCCCCCCTTTGACTTTCACAGGGCAGGGGCGGCTCCTCACTGCAGCCGGGCTGGAGGTGGGAAGCACATGTAAAGGCCCTCTTGTCCGCCCCCGTTAGCGCCCCTTGGTGCATGTGGCTGACCTTGTCGTTGGTGGGCGTAGGCTGGGAGGGCACTTACCGCAGGTTCCCATGTCCTGCCTCTCTGAGGCAGGTGCACCACTCGAGAGAGGATGTCCTTCCATCGAGAGCATTCTCCGATAGAGCTGAAGGACCTCCGCTCTGTAGATGGGGAACCAGAGGTGCAGAAGAATGGTGAGCCACCCGTGGTCATGAAGCGTGTCTGTGGCAGAGCTGGGACTGTCTGAGGGCGCTGGTTTGAGATGGAGCATTCCAGTGGCCAGGGCTACAGACGTGTCCTTGCTTGCCCTAGCAGAGGCTAGGACCCCAAAGCCGGCTCCCAGGAGGACTGACAGCACACGCACAGATACAGGAGTCTAAATGGGCTTTGATGGGGAACAGAGAGGGGAGACATGGTGGGCCAGAGTCAGGACCCCCTCTCTCCCCATCTGCCTCATGTGGTTGAAGAACACACTGTCCACAAGTTGGGAGATTTCTGAAATGCCGTGTGACGTAGACAAGTGGCTTCCCCTCTCTGGGCCTTGGTTTCCTCTCATTCCTGAAGATATTTAAAAGTGCCCTGGAGTGTTCCACTTACCCCTCAGCACCCCTCCGAGGAGCCCTACCCACTGGGCGGCCACACGCCTGCAAACCTCCAGGGCCCAGGCAGGTGACATGGTTGGTGGGATCAGGCGGCGGGGGGGCGGGGGGATGTGGTGCCCCCACCCCAAGCTCCAGCTGTTCGTTGCTCTGTGGGTGGTGGACCCACTGTGCTCCAACCAGTTTTTAAAGAGCATTCAGAATCTAGATTTTTGGATAAAATACCCTGTTTTTAAAATACTGTCAACCAATAAAGAAAAACCAATTACAAGAAAAACTCAAATGGCCAAACCAGGCTCTTCTGCCCGCGGAAGACCACCCGGGGTTGAGACCTCTTTCAGAGACCATCTCCCCCTGGCTTTGGAGACTGAGCTCGGGAGTGGGGGCACCACCTGTGGGAGGGCACCCTGCCTCCAGCGGAATCTGATTACCCCTTGGCGCCCCCATGAAATGGCAGGCGGGGCGGGGGGGTGGG